>NW_010362300.1:421196-665751 GCF_000414095.1 Morus notabilis
TTTTTTTCTACTGAGGTTTGTATATGATCATTATGCAGTTATTTCTTTTGTTTGTAAATAGCTAATTGGCTCTTGCAGAATAAGAAAAGTTACCTAAATCAGAGCCTTTGATCCTGTGTTCCTAAGTTTTTGAAAATAATAGAGATGTTTGAAATCGAATCACAACTCAATTTTATAAAAAATCAAAATTTACTTTTTTTCTAGAGTAATAAAATTATTTTTTAACTCAAATTCTCAACTGTTAAAATTCTCGAACAAGTGAAACAAGCTACTGTTTTGTAGTTTGTTATATTTCAGCAGAAACCTACTGAGGGAAGAAGAAGAGTGATTGTGTATTAACAAAAGAACTTGACCCAGTAGCTGAGAATTAGCAATCTGACAACTCCCAAAACACATAAGCAAAATTTTCCTCCGACGAGATCAATTTGACCAGATTTGCTATTAAATTATGAGGACTTAATTGTCAAAATAAAAAGTTCAAGAACCATAAGCAATTACCGAAAAAATAATAATAATAAAAAGGAGAGGGGTATGTTTCAAAAGCACGTGTATAATGCACACATGAACATAACAATGAACAACTACCCTTAGTGATAGTGATATGTAAATTAACATCTTTTTGATCATATGCTTGTGATCCCTATTATTTTCCGAGCAACAACCACCCTTATGGACCACATCAATAAAGGGTTTGCTGTGAAAGGGGTACCTGTATATTTTAAAGGTCTTAACAACAACCATTAATTCGAAAACTGAAAGCGCTTTTTTCAGATTCTTCGGTTCGAATCAAATCATTCGAATCGCCTAAATACCACCCTGGGAACCAAACCGGCCCTAAATCAAAAATAATAATCAAATGTGAATGAACAAATATTAATTTAATTCCACAAACTGTCATTCCATTCCCTTAAGCTATGTTGACGTAATGCAACAAGACGACGCAGGCATTGCTCAAGGACCACAAAAACCAGAAAACACAACAAAAAGCAGCATCATTAGTTGATGTGCAGTTGGTATTGGACATTTAGGGGTAAAGCACTGTTTCGGTGCGGGCCGCGGGAGCAGTACCAAATCGAGGCAAACACTGAATACTAGATATGACCTCAAAATAACCCGGGTAATCCATATGTGCAATTTAAGTTGACGATTGCTTGAAGATGTTACAAATTCAAAATGTATCACTACACATATTGTACGTCAATGTTTCAACTCTCATGCAGACTATCACTCCCCAAAACATGAATTCAGATATGTCTCTTAAGACTTAATTCTCTTCTACTCCTTTCATTTCTTTCGTATTTAAGTTTCTTCTTCCGCTTACCTCGGTCCTCTACAAATTTTATATTGGCTATTTTTGCAGCTTTGTTGCTTCAAGGATCAGGTAATCAAGTCATATTCGGATTTCAGGAGACGGAATTGAGCACCCTACTAGGGCCTTACATGTTCCCTAATGAACCGCTAAAAAAAAACCGCTCCACCTCAGATATTTCACCATTTAAACCCGAAGCTTCTGCAACTGCAATTTTGTTATGGCACTGAGTGAATGAAAATGCTTCTTCCGGTACACCAAGTGTATATTCATTTGCAATATCGGCATTGGATATCACACTTCTTCAGGCCCGTAGCTTGTCACTGCAGATAATGGAAGAGGCATGTCAACATACATATAAAAATAGAACAGAATCATAATGACACGCACAACAATTATCTCCTTAATGGAACAAAATCACAAAAACAGAACATCAAACGACATCCGGTTTGCCTAGAAAAGATAACCATTTTAAAGAAACCGTAGAAGCAATGATATGGATGGTTGGCTCTTGGATTGCAATCACAGCAACTATGGCAGTTATGCAACAAATTTATGGAAGTTGACTTTATCAAAGATATTTTACTACGGAAACTAAGATGAATTGAGCATAACAAGAAATATAAACCTCTCAACTAGTTGCAAAGATCACATAACACAGATGTGAAGTTAAAGAAAAAATGAACCATTCATCTGTAACAAAGAAAAATACAAAAACTGCTACACACAACCAACAATCTATACCCTCTGGCCTCTGCTACTACAAAATGGGCAAGAAAAATTAAGGACGGTAATTACAGAAAAGACGAGCATTGTAACAAGAAATTAAAGTCTTACATTTCCTTCTCCATTTGCTTCCGGATAAACTCCTGGGTATGTGCTCCCACTTTGTCTGCCTTGTTGCAAAGAATAAGCACCGGAATCTTCTTCTTCACAACACTTGCCTGGGTTAGAATATCATATAGGAACCTTTTGCAAGTAATGTATCAAATATTAGAAACCGCATAACCATAGGTGAGGCATCAGAATTTGTTTGTGTGAGAACACGCTAATACATAAAAAGACCAGTCTTTTAATTCTTGACGTGAAGGACCAATGTAAGGGCCCACATTTTTTACCAAGAAAGAAGAATAGCAATTAAAAAAAAAAAAAAGACTTATTTCCATATTTGTACCTTAGATTAAGCAAAAGAAGGGGAAAATATCCTACTCTGAAGTAGCACGACAGTTTGGTAAAAATTCCAAGGCATCCACGACAAAATCTATGCCAGCTGCTTGAGGCAAAAACTCATCTAGCTTAGGTCGAAGACGAGAATGCCCAGGAACATCAACAAGATGAACAGGATTTGTCTTCCCATTCTGTTGAGGACGCCCGAAATAGGGACATAAATCAGAGTATCAGTGAGATCACTGCGTGCATTTAAAATAAAGAGGAGCAACTAGAACTATGCAAAGAATGTTTACAGCTGCAATCATATTTAATTTTCAAATCATAGTATGAGTATGCTTTATTTATTTTATTTATTGATCCTTAGTGAAGCAGCGGAATGGGAAAGGATAAAATTTTTCGTCCTAACCCGGACGGAGGATTAGACTTAGAATTTTCAAATCCACCTGCACATAACTATAAGAAGAAAACCCGCAAATTGGAGAGGAAACTCAACTCTAGTACTCAACATCTCAATAATCAAGTCTAACTATTACAATAGCTAGTGTGACTATTCATAGCTCACACACGAAACAATAACAAAATACTCACTAAATGAAACGACATACTAATAAAAAAATAAGCTAAATTAATAAACTAGAACAATCGGTAATAAAAATATAAAAAATGATTACTTATAGCTAAATCTTTTACATCATTGGGCACAAGAAATCAAGAAGTATATCACCTTTGTTTTCTCAGAGTGCAGCATGAAGGTGCCCTCATTTGGTTCCGTTGATGTAACAGTGCCCTGATGAGAAGAGCCATCCCGCAGCTGGGCATAAGCAACAACACCGTAATAAGAGTGAGAACAACATCAGTGAAGAATAATTCAATCACAATTCATAACTCAGTACATGGTTTAAGGCTAGCATGATCATAACACATATGCATAAAGAAAGAATCATTTCTTATACAAAGAAAAGGATAACTCAGGAATAGAAGAATAACAACAGTACGAATAATTCAATAACATAAACAACCACCACATATTTCTGAAACAGCATGACACTCAAAATTTTGACTTACAAGAACATTAGCAGAATACCCATATGATATCCAAAATACCCAATTGTTCCAATACTAGTTCCATCACCACTCCCCAACAGATTCCAAAAAAATTTTAGTCCAGGCCATTGTCGATAAAAATAAATATAGAAATGTCAAGTTGTGGAGCCTAATTATTACCATATTGCACACTTGTGATTCCAGTTTTTAAGGTTTTGAGAGAAGTTACAGAAAAAGCAAAGTTTGAGACATGTGTAATTTTCTTCTGTAATCAAAATTTTCAAGCTAATGAATTACTGCAACGGCTAAAAGAGGACTTAGGTCTCACATAAAGCGCAAATCACCCTAAATTTTGTGTCTTTATTGCTGCTACTTCCCAAATGCAGTAAATAAAATACATAAAAGTCCCAAAAACCTGACCAAAAAATGACAGTGATTACCTGATAGAAAAGAACAGCCTTGCCACTCCCACTGAGACCACGAAGCACAATGGTCTGAGATTTTGTGCGTTTGAACAAACGAACTGCAATATAAAGGAAGAGAAAATAAGAATTCTAAGCAGTAAGATATTTTCCTATTGAACAATGTGAAGCAATGTGCAAGGTTTAACGTACTGAAGAAGGGGAAAAGGATCGTGAACAGAAAAATAGCAAGAGCAGCGTAGAGCTGATTTGGGGGAATCTGATGAGCGAATTGAAGAGCTAGACGCGACAATTGCTCCGCCTGAGTCTTCCATTCTTCAAAACCTTCCATTAAGAAGGCTTTTAGAGATCCAATTTGGAGAAAATCAAGAAAATCGAGCCCTTCTGCGAGCCCTGACAGTGCAAACCAAGCATATCGCGTAATGGAAAATCAGAGTCGTAAATTCAGAGGAAATTTGTAGGTACCAGGCTAAAATTTGAAGAAATCAGAGAAAAGTACATGCCCTCCTGAAAATGTCAGCGACGGAGGTGCAGTGACGCCGCGAATTTCACCGGCGACGTCTAATTTCAGCGGTGACGATGAAGTTTTTGAGGGGACAGAGAGAGAGAGATGTTCTGGTAGTTGTGCGCGCGAAGAAGACAAATGGGGATCTGGGTTTGAAACTCCGAATCTGACGTCGTTTGTAAAAACGACGAACGTTAATTTTGAGTGAACGACAAAAACGACATGAATCTTTCGTCGTTCGTTCCCCGCAAGGCACGGAAAATCTTTTGCCTGATTTTTGTTTTTTATTTGGGAGTTTTTATGATCTGGCCCACTGATAGTCTTTGTGTTAAATTTAATTAAAATCACATTAAATTTAAAAATATATATAAAATAAAAAAAATTTAATATAAATCTAACGGTTAAAAAGTAAAAGACTATTAGTAATTTATTTTTTCAAAGATTAATAAAGAAAGTCTCTTTTTATTTTAAGAACCCAGAGGACTTTTTTTTTGTGGGGGAGAAATTTAATGGCTGAAAAGTAAAAAACTATTAATAATTCATTTTTACAGAGATTAGAAAAAATCTCCTTTTATTTTAAGAACCAAGAGGATTTTTTTTTTTTTTTTAGGAGAGGGGGGAATTACATTATTGGTGATGACCTAAATACAAGTGACAATACATTATTGGTTATGACCTACATAGAATAAGATAAAATTGAATGGAAAATGTCAAAGTCGTTTTTATTGTGGTGGGGTGTATAATCCAATCTCCTAATATTAAAACCTTTAAGCTTCGTAAATATATAATCTCACATTGCAATTTTAATGTTTAAGGCACACAATTGTATCTTTTTTTTAACCTTTAAGATTTCGGACTTCTCTCGTGTTCTATTCTTTTTGATTCCCTGCTTTTAGTCGTTAAATTTGTATCAGAACCTGTTTGTTCTGCATACTTTTTTAATCTAGTGTGATTTTGACAAGATTTAATGGTTAAAAAAAGGGAACGTCAATGTTCCTAAAGAGGAAGCAACATCGGAAAAACTCCCTTAAGATTTTTAAGTATTAAAGTGTAAGTTTGGGCCGGGCTAAACGGGCCAGCCGGAGGCCCACTACTGTTGGCCAGTGCCTGGCTTAGCCCTAAATATTTTGAGCTTAGGGTTGGGCTGGGCTGACCCTATCTCCTTTAGGGTCGAGACAGGCCGAGCAGAACATCAGGTTTTTAAAGAAATTTTGTTTAAAAATACCTTATAAAATTTCGGGTCAGGCTGAGCCTAAACTTTTTAGGTTTAGGGCCGGGTTGGGTTGACTCTCTCTCTTTTAGACCCGGGCCGAACCGGCCTAAAATTTCTCTTTGGGTCGCCAATCCGAGCTGAGCGGCCCAAACTTACACCTCTAATAAGTATATTGTGTCAGTAAATTTAACATATGCCATCATTACTATTACAACTAAGACTATATTGTGCCAGTAAATTCAACATATGCAATCTTTTTTTCATCCTTTAATTTAGTCGTATTAAATCATTTTAAATCATTCATACATGTTCATACAAATAAAAATAAAAATAAAAAACCAGACGAATGAAAGGATTAACTTAGAAACTTCTTAAATCGGATATTAATTTTAAAATGTTTTAAAAATTATAGATTTCGGTCAATCTTAATGTGATAAGTCTTTTGATTTTGATCAATCATAAGTTTCCATGATGTTGTTGAAAGAGTCATATGCATTGACTCAATAATTAGTGTCGATGAGATTTCCATGAATTCAGTGCAGTTTGTCGCCTTTAAGCGTTTATGTTCTAAATTACTCTAGTCTCTGTGTGTTTTGAAATCATTCGCTCATTATTGATGTTTGTAATTCTCTCAAAATAAAATTTTTCCTTTTTTTAAAAAAAAAAAGATCAACAGGGATTTGGGTACAAGTTTTTTTGTTTTTTTTTTTGTTTTTGTTGCAGTAGCAACATTGATAGGCGCCAATTTTCTATAATTAATTTCTATTTATCGCAATTTTTTTTGTTTAGTAGTTTAGTACTATAAGAGCAAAAGGTTAGAGCATAGTTTTGTAAGATTCGAGTGAAATCTAAATTTTAATAAAAAAAAAATACTGTAAAAAACGTTAAATTATGACTCCAATCTACAAAAATTAAAAAAAAAACCGTAATTATTAAGACTTCATTCATTTTACCAATTTGAGTTTTCGATTTTAGGTTTTTACAATTAAAAATTTTAAAAAAATATTACATTTAACTTTTTCTACTATAACTAAATACTCTTAAAAAAATATCACATCTCTATTTAAATTAAAAATTTAAATTAAAAATTTAAATCCGTAAAGTGAACGAAACCTTATATATGTTGCAGAATTCGTCATGAACAGTGTATTGTGTACACATGACCAAACTTTTCGCGGATTTGAGTTTTCAATTTGAGCTGAGATGTGATATTTTCTGAGAGTTTTTTACTGTAACAAAAAAAGTTAGATGTGATATTTTTTAAGAATTTTTTACTATAAAAATTTAAAACTGAAAACTCAAATCAATAAAATGAGTAACTTTGCCCAACTACAACAAGAGAAGAGACCAAAAACGACAATCTCAGCCGAAAGAGTAGAATAATAATAAATTGCCAATAAATATATCTACAAGTTGTCCGCAAGTGTATTTTCATTTCAATTGGTTCAGTAAACGCGCACCCACAAAAGTCCATAAGCACTGTTTCATGATAGTTACAGATTTGGCCCCTGTTTCGGTTAAAAGCCATGGGAATTTCTTTTTAGGCAGCTTTCTCATCGTTTGCTGGTTTTGGACGTACACCATATGCAATCTTATTATCAGTCTTTAGTTTCTACTAAAGATGGCCAAAGTTGGCTTTTTTTTTTTTTTTTTTTGGTGAAACTTTGAGGAGATTGGGGATTTGAATTATACAATGTTCTTATTTTAATTTACTTATCATTTGATTTTTGAATTTGAGGTGGGAGAACTCTACATATTGTGGTCTAATTAAGCGTGAAATTATTATCAGGTTATGCTGCAACTATTTATCTATTTATTATTTAGGATTATTTGCATAAATGCACCCTGAATTACTTTGTTTTAAAGCACTTTTTAATTTTTTAAAACCATTCAAAACACCTCTTGATGTATAGAAAATAGATCAAATTACCTTCTTTATCCAATTTTGTTTATAATTTTAACAGAATGTTGACATGTCATTAAAAGTGTAAAAGAAGCATTTTAAAATATAAACCTTAATTATTAATAAAAAACCTATTAATCATAATTATGGTTAATAGGTTAATAGGTTTTTTTATTTGTAATTAAGGTTTTATATTTGAAAATGTTATTTTTACACTTTTAATGACATGCCATGCTAGCATTTCGTTAAAATTATAGAAGAATTAGATGGAGGGGGCAATTTAATATATTTTTTAATCACGGAGTGTTTTGAATCGTTTTATAAATTAAGAGACACTTTAAAACAAGATGCATAGTTTGACGAGTATTTATGAAAATAATCCTATTATTTACTTTACAACTCCACAATTGTTGTTATGACTCAGGTAAAATTCTTAATATTTTTGGGATTTGTTTTGTTAAAAAGTAATTTTATTCTAAATTAAGAGAGTACACACAGATACCGACATGAATGATCTAATAACACAAGTAAACTTAAATTCTGACTAAAAATAAGCTCCACAAGTAAGTTTCAATAAAATGTAGGGGTAAAATGTTTACCGTGTTCCAATGATGGGAAAGTAAAATGGCACATCAACTATCCAACATACAAATGACTTTTCTAAAAATACCTCAATAATTGATGGAAAACTAATATTTGTTTTTTTTGTTTTTTGTTTTTTTTGAGTAAAACTCAAAAAAAGTTTGAACTCAAATTACAATTTTATTTAAGTTCATATTCTTTTGTAAAATTTGAGTTTTAACTTGAGTTTGGGGTTAAAATCTGAGTTCAAATTTTTCCTTCAACTCAAGTTCATAAACTTAAATACAAGTTAATGAACAATATTTTTTCTATTCTTAAAAACGCTATAACTTTTTCGTTTTAATTCCGATTAAGATGATTTTTTATGCGTTTACAACGAAAAGACGAATAAAACTCCACTCATATACCCTATTAAAATTTTTCATCATCATTGAGTTTTTATTAAAATATTATCTAAATACAAACTCAAGTTTTGACCTATTTAAACACAAACTCAAAAAGATTATAATCTCAAACTATAATTTAAATGTACACAATTAAATATAAACTCAAGTTATAACTTTAATTTAAGTTATAACTCAAATTTAAATTAAGATTATATTCAAATTATTGTAACTTAAAAATGTAACTGAACAATTTTTATTCGCTGTTTGATTAACTATATCTCACTTTTTTCCATTAAAAAAAGCCGTGTAATAAAACCGTGTAAGCTCCAGGTCTGAAAAAACCACCACCGAACAATACCATCAACACCAAAATCAATAATGTTTTTTTTTAATAATTAAAAAAACTATTTGTACTCAACCTTATCCAATTTCTGTTCAATTTCACTGCTGTCCCACTTCTTCTTCTGTATAAATAGCAACCAAAGTGACACTTCTAAAGCAGATTTTGAATTTTGAAACAAAAATAAAAGAAGAAAACTTGAGAAAGTTATAGAGAATTAAGAGAGATGACGGATATTGCAATTTTGGTGACTGAGGAGTTTGAGAGAAGCGCCGGCCATTCAAGAAAGGATGTGGGCACTAATACTGAAGAAAATCAAGAACTGGGTTTGGTTTCTTGTGTTTCAGTGTTGGCTCAGTCTCTAAAGAAGAAGATTCGAGAAGAAAAGATGAAGTCTTTGAAGAAGTTGGTGAAAGAGCCCAAAACCCAGATTGGTCTTGCAGCTTATAATGGCTTCTTCTCTGCTTGATCATCTTTTTTTCTTTTTTCTTTTTCCTTTTGGTTTTTCATTTTCAGAGTTGTATATATAAATATATATATATATATATATATATGCAACCAAATGAAGGAGAAAAAATTGTATAAAGATGGATGAAATTCTGTAGTTTTTGAGATTCTGTACTGGAAAGAGGGCTAAATTTTTATTTGGAGTTTTAGGTTTTCATTATTATCAAAATTGCAACATAGAAAGATCGGATGGATTTGCAAATGAATCCTAAATTTTTGCTAGTTAAATAGAAGTTTCCAAACCGGAGATTTTTACAGCAGGCCACGTTGTATCGTTTTGCCGGTGGAGAGACTTTTTGGTCGTAGGATTAAAATTCTAGAGAATTGTATCTGTGAGTATCCACCTTAAAATGCATCATTTAAAGCAAAAATGCTCTCGATATTGATCTACTTCGTTAATTTAAAATTTTAATTTTATATGATAATTTTTACTATAATAAAAAAATTAAATATGATTATCTTTAAAAAAAATTTTACTGTAATAAAATTTAAATTATAAACCTAAATTAATGAAATAAACAGAGCTTTAATTATCAGATTTATATTTGACAACTTAAAGAAAGTTACTCTAAGCTGTGTCCTAAATTTCTAAAATGGAATCTATATTATAAAAAAAAATTTTGAGTACGTTAATATATCAGTAAATTAAATTTTTTATCTGTTAAATTTATATAAAATTACATAAAAATTAAAAAAATACATAAATTAATTTATCAATACGCTAAATATATTAAAAAATTTTCCTATAAAATTATATTTGTGAAGATTTTTACGATAGGTTAGAATTATTTTTAATCATTAAATTTATAATAAAAATTATATATTTTGCATAATTTTAATTTTAATTTTATTTTAAAAACAAAAAAAAATGTCACGTGGAGTCCTACCTTAAAAATGATTTTTTATTTCCTATTACATGGACACTTAGCACCCAAAAGATGTATACGTGGAGAAGAAGACTCTTTGCCTCTTGCGGAAAACACAGGGAGGTTTAATCCATGGCTTATCTAGTTTCAATTAATTATCGTCTAATGAAATCATAAATATATCCAGTCAATTAGTGACTTGCTAATTACTATAGTTGTTAGATAATAAGAAGTAATGTTGTTTTTTTCTTAGAGATGGTGACATATCTGTAGAAACATTTTTAAATATATTCCATGAGAGTTTCAAGTAACTTCTTGTTATTTTGTAACGAAACTCAGAAAAATTTTAAACTCGAGTTACAATTTTATTTAAGTTAATGTTCTTTTGTAAAATTTGAGTTTGAACTCGAGTTCAAGTTTTCCCTTCAACTCGAGTTCATAAACTTGAACTCAAATTAATGAATAATATTTTTTTATTCTTAAAAATGTCATAACCTTTTGGTTTTAATTTTGATTGAGATGATTTTTTTTCTATGCATTCACAACGAAAAGACGAATAAAACTCCACCCATATACTCTATTAAAATTTTTCATCACCATTGAGTTTTTATTAAAATATTATCTAAATATAAATTTAAGTTTTGACCCACCTGAACACAAACTCAAATAGATTCTCAATTCAAATCATAATTCAAATGTGCACATCAAAAAACAAACTCAAGTTACAACTTTAACTTAAGTTATAACTCAAACTCAACTCAAGATCATCACTCAAATCACTCTAACTGAAACAGTGTACGTTTGGTCAAGAACTTCTTTAAACTGAAGCAATTGCAGTTTATAACCAAGCCAATCTTGTGTCTAAACCAAAATGGGGTTCGGCTAATTAGTGAGGTTGCCCCTTTTAATGGTGCACCGACTTTTGCCACTTAATACACACACACACGTATAATTTACATATCCATTTTTGACATTCTGTTTTTTGGAATTTTTTTGGGGCAAACTTTCCGTCCCACAGAGTTTGAACTCGGCTAGAGGCTCCGCGACAAATGTGATAACAAGCGGCCAAATCTCTGCGAATCTACATAATTGTCAATTGCCGGATCATCCTTATCTTAGCAGGATCTCTGACTTGATCAATAGCGACGAGACTTTGTGACTCATCCGAACAGAACAAGTTAATTTTTCTACTCTGCATAGAATCTTTTAAAGGAAAAAGAGACAAAATGTCTTTACACTATGCTTGATATAATGGAAAAGTGAAAGGAAGAAAGTGAGTGGAAGAATTATTAAATAAAAAATGATAGAGTTAATTATTTAGTAAGAAGGAAGAGAGAAAGAAAAGAAAAATAAGATGAATAAAAATTATAGTGGAGTTTACCATTTTTTATCTCTCTAATATTAAGAGGAAAATTTAAATCCACTCATTTATGGCTAGATTTACTTTTATTTTCTTATTTTAAAATTTAAATTAATATTAAAAAATTAGTAAAATAGTCATTTAGACTATTACATATTTTCTTTCCTCTCATTATACTAAACACTATAAGAAAAATCAACTTCATTCATTTCTTTCACATTTTCTTTCTTTTATATATTTTCTTTCCATGATCTTTTCTTTTCCTCATACCAAACAGAGTGTTAAAATGTATGGAAATTTTAAATTTTTATCCTTTATATTTAATTAATACCTTTTAGTCAAAAAAATATATTCATAAAAAATGTATTAATTAAAAATAAAAAATAAAAATCTTATAATAATACATTTAAAGTTCACAAATTTTCTCTTTTTTAAAGTATTCTAGTGAGAAAACTCATGCACAATTGGTTATTGCTAGTAAAGCAGGACCGGTAGTCTCCAATCAGCTTCTATAAAGTATGATGGTAGGATACTGGCGGTTATCATCCGACTATTGCGAGTTGCTAGAATTTTTAGCACCCCACCACTAGACTCTTAAGGTATCCTGATAGGACACTGGCGGTCAATCCTAAGGGATGAACGCGGGAAAATAATAGAAAATAGACAAATATGAAAAACTTAAGAAAGTATATAGGCTAATTTTTAGTTATAGAAATTAATATGCCATAACTTGTCAAGTTATGGTTCATAACCAGATAAGTTATGGATAAACTTGTCAAGTTATAGTTCATAATCAGACAAGTTATGGACAATAACTTGTCAAGTTATGGTTCATAATCAGACTAGTTATGGACGAAAACAGTAATTTAGCCTATTTATTAACTTATGTAAACTATTGGCCTATTAATTTTAATTTATTTCAAATCTTGACCTATTTCTCTCTTTCTCCCATGAATGCGTGACGTTTCTATTAAGTGACCAATGGGGTTTATGCTTGGTTGTTGGACCTAGTTAAGTCCCGCAGGCTCAGCCCTACCAAAATCCAACAGTACTGGGCTCAATTGAAAGGTTAGCCCAAAGGATGTGATTTGTTTTTTTTTTTTTTTTTTTTTTTTAATTTTTTTTAAAGGGATATGATAATTTTTGTAATGCGTCCATTTTCAACAAGATGAGCTGCCAATCATTAAGGAAAAACAAAAAAAACAAAGAAAACCTGCTCAAATGAGTGTTCACTAATTCTACACGAAACCACGTTAATGAATTAACAAAAGGCTAACCAATACCATTGAGGAATTTGGAGTCCCACTTTAAGTGGATGTAACGATTGTTAGATCATATTATATGCATAGGCTTTGATTATATATAAGCCATGCAGTGGAACATATTATTAAATTTTTGACCGGGTGAGCAAATCGTTTATGGTTCCTATAATTGTCCATCAATGACCTCAAAATTTGTGGGTAGTTGGCTCATCCTTGTGTCGTTTAACTAAAGTGGTTATGGTTTCTATAGAAGGGGAAAAAAGTGGAGTAGGAAACAAACTGCCCCACCTAAGGATGACCCCAATATCAAAAGGTTTATGCTTTTTCTTTTTCTTCTTTTTTTTTTTTCCTTAATTAATTTGAAGTGGACCGCGGTTAGATTTCAACTCGAGATCTCAACAATAGAGGTGAGCGCGAATTTTGACCACAACTATAAGGCTTGTTCTTTTGAGTGAAAAACTTAAAAAAAAAAAAAAGCAACTCGACTTACAACTTTATTCGAGTTTATGTTCTTTTAAGTTTAAACTTGAGTTCAAACTCGAGTTTAGGACTAAAACTCGATTTCAAGTTTCCCCTTCAACTCAAACTCAAATTAATGAACAATATTTTTTCTATTCTTAAAAATGCTATAACTTTTTCGTTTTAATTCTGATTGAGATGATTTTTTTTCTATGCGTTGACAACGAAAAGATGAATAAAACCCGACCCATATACCCAATTAAAACTTTTCATCAGCATTGAGTTTTTATTAAAATACTATCTAAATACAAATTCAAGTTTTGACTCACTCAAACACAAACTCAAAAAGATTTTTATCTCAAATCATAACTCAAATGTACACAACTAAACACAAACTCAAGTTACAAGTTCAACTCAAGTTATAACTCAAATTCAACTTAAGAATTATACTCAAGTTAAACTTTAAAAGAACAAGCCCAGTTTTTTCTTTCCTGTTATTTTTTTGAAAAAAAAAAAAAAAAAAAAAAAAAAAAAAAAAAAAAAAAAAAATTTTTTTTTTAAAAAAAAAAAAAAAAAAAAAAAAAAAAAAAAAACGTAACTTTGCTTTTCAAATGTCCTAAGGTAAGGATTTCCTTAATTTCAAAGGTCTATCTCTGTTTGGAGTGCATGATAATGGTTTATGATGTGGTTGGTATACTATAATATCAAATCTAATAAAAATCTAATTTCCACGAAAAGTTTCATTTCAAGACTCTTTCTTGCACGAGACTAGCATATGTCAATCATCTTCTACTTGTTAACGTTCCACTCTTTCAACCTCGTTTCTTGTGCAAATTTTTTTATTTTATTTTATAGTAATTTATTGCACTATTAATATAACTATCACCGTCATTATCAGCAATGAATTTTCTTTTACTTTCTTAATATTATATATTTAGAAAGATATAAGGTGGTGGTAGCATTAGCAATGATAAGGCGATATTTATAATCAAGTATATTTGTTACATGTTCTAGAATCCTGAAAATAACTATACATCACCTAACTTTTTGGTTGTGGAAAAATTTAACTCTTTTATTCAACGAAATTTTGCATCCCTAATTAAAATTTCTCTTGTTATCCAACACTAATGCAATTTATTGTTAATCAAATAAAGATTTTAGATTTTCCATTAAGAACTTGTGATTTTAGATTGCACACCATTTTTGTGTATGGCAGTGACCAGGTTATATCGGTCATTTTACTCGTCAGAGGTCTTTGTAAAAATAATTCAATAGAAAAGTTTTATTAGTAAAATAACTTTTAAAAAATTTTATTTGTAAAATGACCACTTTTTACAAAGAATGATTAGGTGGTCATTTTTTATAAAAAATGAAGAATGTTATTTTGTTAATTTCACTTTGTTGGATAGTCATTCTAGCATATTTCTAAAAAAATAGAAGACACTTTGGTGCAAACTTTTTGCATATAGATTGATAAGGATTGACTAAAAGCTCCAAGAGAGGACAATAAACAGTTATTTGATGAGTGATTCAAGTACGCCTTTTGTTGACTATCGGAGTTGATCCAATTAATAAGCGAAATAAATGAATTAATTCAGGATTGAATGAATTAAGGGAAAATTGAACCATTTAGAGCTGATCTCTTGGACTTCATTTAAAAGTGATGCTTTGGGGAGTTTTTTTTTTTTTTTTTTAATTTAAAAGTCATCTTAACTAGAAAGCAATATTTTGAAAAGGGAGAAAGAAGAAAATAAGTTAAGACTTGAGATGAATTAAAATTAATAGGTCAATAGTTTACATAAGTTAATAAATAGGCCAAATTACTGTTTTTGTCCATAACTTGTCTGGTTATGAACCATATCTTGATAAGTTATTGTCCATAATTCACGATTTTTGTCCATAACTTGTCTGGTTATGAACCATAACTTGACAAGTTTGCCCATAACTTATCTAGTTATGAATCATAACTTGACAAGTTATGTCATATTAATTTCTATAACTAAAAATTGGCCTATATATTTTCTTAAGTTTTTCATATTGGCCTATTTTCTACTATTTCCGTTCATGTGACAAAACGGGGAGCTAAACAAAATAACTGATTTTTTTTCTTTTTCCAATAGTTTTAGCAAAAAATCAGTTTGGAACTTCATAATTTTTGAAAGAAAAATTACATTAATGTTGGCCAAGAAAAAAACATAATTAGTTATGACTTATCTTCTGCTATATCCATTTTTTCCTTGTTCGAAATATTTGTTCTTATACTTTTAGTGGATGTATTTGAGAAATTATAGTAGTTGAATGTGACACTTTGAACAATTCAAAATTGTCAATTATAAAACCGAACAGAAATAAAATGGTTGTGGACAAAAGGGAGGTTAAAATGCAAATTAAAGGCATGAGATAAATAAGGGAGAATAGAGTAAATTAATAAAATAATGAAAACAATAGAACATAGTATTCAATAAATATCGATTTTTTTTTTTACATAAGATTAATGTGCTTGTTGTATAATTTGTTCGAGAAGAAAAATTTATTATTGTACACATATTTTAGTGGCATAAACAGTTATTTATCATTTTAAAGAACGGTATTACGAAATTTTTTAGAAAATTTAACGATCAAAGAAAATATATAAAAAAAAAAGTTCGATCAAAAGAATGTCACTAGATAAAAATCAAAGTTCAGCCATTTTTCTTTCATATTTATATAACGCACACATATATGGAGAACAATGAAAGCAAAGGGAACAAGAGGATAAGTATTCTGGCAATGGTCCAATAAATGAATAAAATCTTCAATCAGACAGGACAGCAAATAATTTGACGAATGACTCAAGTTGGTCTTCCGTTGACTTGGATGTCAATTATCCAATCAAGGACAATATTGGAACAACGATCTCATGTTTTTTAAAATGGAAAACATTAGCTAAATATATACCCGAAAACCGTTTTCAAATAAATTTCGCATCTCCTTTCAAAATAATAATAATAATAATAATAATAATACAATTTTTTTAGTGTTTTTTTCTTTTTTTAACACTAGTGTTTCCTGCTTCAGCCGTCAGATTTGTATTATTTTTCAATTTGATTTGACTTTTGACTAGATTTAATATAAATCTGACGACTGATAAACAGAGAATACTGGTATTTCTAAAAAAGAGAGAACATTAAATAAAATCCTTAATAATATTAATAAAATAATAATTTCGCATCAATAATATACATGATTTTTGAAATTTTCAAAACTATAATTTAGATACTTGCATAAATTGTTTATTTAAGTTCTTTTTTTGTAGTGCAGAAAAAAAAAAACATTTATAGGACCTTAAAAAAAATCATTTTTCTTGCTCTCAAAGAGTAACTATTGTTACGCATTTTTTTTTTAGTTACACTAAAAGACATTGCGTCATTTATCAAAATTTTCTAATCAAAGGGTTATTTTTCGTCAATAGTCGCTGAGAATATGTATTGGTCTTACTTTAGCCTCTTGTCATTTTTTTCCTTTTTTTTATTAATATAGAGGTCAATGTTTTTGAAATATACAACTTCGATATTTTTTTTGGATAAATTTTTTATTTTGAGACGAAATCCAATACGAGAGTGACATGCGGGGTGCTCTAAAAGAGATTAAATAGTTAAAAACAAGCATATTTTAAAAAAATTAAAAAGAAAAAAAGATCTAAAATAAAAAAATAAATCAGATTGTGCAGAGTTTATTAGATGAACCTTCAGCCCCGGTCTATTTTTCGCTAGCTTAAGTCTAAGGCCCCGTTCATTTCACCGATTCGAGTTTTGTTACAGTAAAAACTTATCAGAAACAGTCACATCTAACTTTTTTGCTACAGTAAAAAATTCTCACATAAAATCACATCTCAACTCGAATTACAAACTCGAATCAACGAAGTGAACGGGCCCAAAACTTTACTATTTTATTGAGCGGGATTGGATCGGACAGAATGAGATTATTTGAATTACAAGACAAAATTATATTATAAAGCAAGATGTGATACATTATAGTTAATAAATTCGAAGTCATGAGGCTACTACAAAATATCTACTCATGAGTCATGAGCAGGATAAGCTCTTTTATTCGGGTTCATCGATTTTCTTTGTTGTACGATTCGTTTGAGAAATAAATCGATGAATAATGTAAGTCTCATAGTGGTCCTCTGCTACTCCTGTTATAATACAGTATCGTTTAATATTGCCAGTTGCAACAACATTTTGCTTTTCTTGAGATAGTGCTCGATATATTTAACCCTGAATATTTTAGAAGGGATGGGGTGCAAAATTCCACCTAGTTTCTAACTCCAATTTCTTTTTTTTTTTTTTTTCATTTCCATTTTATTTTTATATTTGAAAATATTTCTAGTTCTACCAAATAGTGATGAGCACGGTGTTCAATTAAACAGTTTAGTGTACGTTTAGTTTATGGATTCAAAATTATTATTCAGAACTATTCTCGTTTTACGTGTATTTTTTGAGAGAAAAACACTGTAAAGAACTATGAATCATGATTCAGAATCAAAGACGAATACAGAAAATAAATATTATAAACTGTGGCCACTTTGATTGGTTAGAGTGGGACCATCCTTTTTCTCCTTAGTACCCACTCATCAATAAATTTTCCACCATATAACGTCATTATAAGCTCTACCAAGTGTAGTAAATTTGTGGTTGGTCATAACTACTTTATATATATAAAATACTGCACCTACTTTTGCACTCTCCTCAAAAGCAAGCACTACGTAAATACATTTCGCCGACATTTACATCAAGTAGTTCGAGGAATATTCCAATGCGGAAGTAAAGCTGCACATATGTTATTGAGGTTGCCTTAAACAGTTAAGATTCTAACGGCAGACTTAAGTTTCACTGGTAGTTCCTGAAAAATGAATTATTAAAAAGTTTATATTTTCATATCAAACTGTATTAAAAATTGTCTGATATAATCCTCATCAATTCAGTTAAAAACTAACTTTAACGATAAAAACAGTCGCTTTCTGTTTTTTTTTAAAAAAAAAAAACTGTAATGAGATTTTGATTTGATGATTATTGAGAAGTACACTAATCATTGAAAAAAAAAAACCACTTCTGTTTTATGTAGTATGGCAGTTTTATTTGCTGCGTAAAACTCATATAAGTTAAATATGTAATTTAGAGCTGACAAGTCAATTATTGAATAATAGATAAGATGTAATAAATGAGTTGTGTCCTTCCATAAATTATCTTTGGTGCTTCTATTTTCATTCACAAAATCTCAGGACTCTTAACGTGGATATCATGGAGTACATTTCCTCAAAGCTTTGCAGGATTTTATAAAAAAAAAAAACATGAATTTTAGTTTTTTTTTTTTTTTTTTTTTTTTTTCAAGGTCCCATTAGTTTTTGTACTCTACTCTCTACATAATAATTTAAAAAATGAGTGATGATAGTATATGTGTTCTTCTTATCTTTTTCTCAATTTTACATGATTTTTTTGTAGATTATAAAAAACTTGATTAAGATTACACAATTCCCAAATATCATTAGATCATATCAAAGCATATCACAAAAAAAAAAAAAATTATATATTTTACAAATAAAAGAAAAATTGTCATATGGTATGAATTCTAACGTAAATATAATCCCACCGATAAGGTATGTTGATTATTCGTCAAATAAAATCAAATACATATTTTAACTATCCAATCAAATCATGTTAGATTAAATATAATAAGAAACTTCTTTGGAGCCTAATTAAAAGGAGAAAAGAGATAAATATTTTTTTAGAGTGTATAAATTTAAATTTTTATCCCTTATTCTTAAGGGAAAGTTTAACAATTCTCTATAGCTCACAAGAATTTACCTGCCAAATAGCTTTCCTAAAATAAAATTAACCGAAAATTGTGTAGATTTTACCGTAAAAAAACAATGTAGCAACTCTAGATATTATTATTATTATTTTTTTTTATTTTTACTGTCGCCTACAAAAGAATCCACTTGGATAGTTCAATAATTTTTCGAGTAAAACCCTATTTCTACTCCACTCTCTCACTGTTACTGATATGATATTTTTATCCTCGAAAAAAAAAAAAAAAACAATTTCTTCTATCTTAGATATTTCCTCGGCTCCAATCAGCATTACCCAAAAAAAAAAAAAAATCTTATATCTTAGATATTTACTGTGGAGTATCAATCAAGCATTTTGGGCGTAGTTTTCCAGATTTTGCAGATTAAGACACAACGTAAATGAAATAAAGTAGACTCCAAGTCTTCGTTTTCGTCTTCACAATTCAAAAAAAAATATAATAAATTTTTTAAAAATATCACATTTAATTTTTTTATCATAATTAAAAATTTTCATAAAATATTATATTTTAATATAAATTAAAATTTTAAATTTACGAATTAAAAACATCGACAATACAAAACTACCAAAACAGCACTAATTAGTGGGCATAAGGTAGGATCCCATTATTGGAGACACCATCACAATTCACTCAAAAAGAAAGGCCAGCAATTCTTTTAAGAAAATTAAATCTCTCAATTAACTAATTAATTTTCCTCAGAATCTCTCAATTAGACATACATTTTTTTTTTTTTTTTTTTGTGAAAAAAAAGCTGTACAACAAATGAAATTTAAGGAACAGAGCAGCAACTTATGCTGCTAAATTACAAAGGGAAAAAAATTCACGAAAAAAAAAAACTTCCAAACTTTTACCCAAAAGAAAAAAAAAAAAATCAGAAATACAATCTGTGGAAGCTGTTACCATGTAATGCAGAAAAGAAGAAAATGAGCTCCTCCTCATTCCCATCATACTCCACCTGGTTCCTCATCCGCCGGTAGCTCGCGACGACGTCGTCCGGCAACACCTTCGTCCGGCACAGCGGACACGTGGCGCAGTATTGCTGGAGCCACGTGTCCAGGCAGTCCTTGTGGAAAACATGGTCACATTGAAGCCTCCTGATCTTCTCCCCTTCCTCCAACTCCGACAGGCAAACCCTACACTCCGGCCACATCTCCGGCGCCGGCGACCTCTGTATCTTCCGGAATATGGCGGCGGGGTTCTTGTCATCAATGAGCTTAAGGTACAGCGCGGTGGTTATGACGCACTTGTCGGGTTTCGGCTTCGAGCCGGTGACCGATCGGATTAGGGTTAGGAATTCGAGGAGGAGGAGGGTGAAGAAGACGAGGGACATGGTGTAGAGGCTGGCAAGGAAATTGGAGAGAGCTGCCATGCCTGTGGAAGAAAAGAGAAGAAAAGAAAAGAAAAGAAAAGAAAAGAGAGAAATGTAAGATAGGTAAAAGTAAGATTATGGTAATGTGTAATTGGACTTTTGTAAGTGACCATATATTATATAAATTTGGTTGTGCATTATTGTACGTGTCTATCTCTAGTTTGTGTAGGTTGTATTGTGGATTTTGACCTGCATATGCATGTGTATGTGTGTGTGTATATATATATATATATTATGTATGTATGTATGTATGTATGTATGTATGTATGTATGTATGTATGTATGTATGTATGTATGTATGTATGTATGTATGTATGTATGTATGTATGTATGTATGTATGTATGTATGTATGATATGAGAGTATGGTATATTGGTGTGGCAATAATTCTCTTTTATGTCCAAGATGCGACATGTGGACCACAGCTTGCGAGACTGTCGTCTCAAACCTAATCTAGACATGGGAAAAAAAGTTTAAGAAAAAGAAAGGACAAAAATACTGATTGGTATATGTGTTAAGAATTGTGTTTAGTTATTTTTACAGAAATCAAAGGATATTGAGCCTAATTCAACCTAATAAAACTGGCTTGTTAGGAGAAAATTGTCCTCACCTTATTAAGTGGATCATGCCAATATCTCCAGCTAATGTGGGATTCTAATACGCCCCCTCACGCACAGCGTGGACCATGCTAAACCGCTGCGAATAAGTCGATATTGGGGGACCCAACATTGCAAAACTGAGCCTGCTTTGATACCATTTTACAGAAATTAAAGGATATTGGACCTAACTCAACCTAACAAAACCGGCTTATTAGGAGAGGATTGCCTTCACCTTATTAAGTGAATCATGCCAATATCTCTAGCCAATGTGGGATTCTAATAGTTATTGTTAATTATGTTTCTTTTGAAGGTCGTGGCAGTGTTTGATTTGTGAACATGGGGTTAAGCCTATGATTATTCGATTAAAGTTGCATCGTTTATATTTTAGTCTATTTTTTCAGCTCTATTATATATATATATATATATGTAGGTCTATTTTGGTAACGCTTTTATGATTTCTTTTAGGAAAAAACACTTTTTTGATTTTAAATGTGAATAAAGTGATGTAGATTTGTATAAGGAAGATTATGAGAAAATTCAACCTATTTTATTGTTTAGTTAATGATCCACAATGTTCGTTCCACTTTTAAAAATTAAAAAGAGGTAAATTGTAGTGTTACAACATTCTCTCATGTAAAAACCCAACTTTTTTTTGTTTTATTTTTTTAGTACATGTAAAAACTAAGTTGGAGCTTTAATCTCGGGGTAAAAAAAAAAAAAAAAAAAAACTGTTTCAAGCACAAATTGCACGCAATTTTTACAGCTTTAACCTGCAGGGGTTAAATATTAAGCCTTGGCTGGTGAGGAATAGAGACGTCTAATTCCAGCCTACTTACGTAATTATTATGTAAAAAGAAATTAAAAACATGCGTGTTAAACAAAAAATTAATTGTAAAAAAGAGAGTGCTAAACCAAAAACGAGATTGCTAAATACAATTGAACAGCAGGAGAAATTAGGCCATCCTCCAACAAAATTTTATCGATAAAATTTGTTTTGATAGCCGTCTCAAGTGCTTTATCACATGTCGTATTCATGTTGTGATTAATTTGATCATTTTTTTTAAATTTACAGTAAATTCGAACACGACATGTGATATGAATTTTTTTACAAACCGCAACACGAACACGACACGATCATTTTATGAGTTAACACGATACGACCACTTTATGGGTTGACACAACACGACACGAAAATGACACGTGACACGAAATTGACCTGCGAACTTGAAATTGACACGAAAATTGTATACTTTTATTTAGTTTTTTACATATTAAAAATAACTTAAAATTCATAACACACTAAAATACAATAACATCCTTTGAAATTAAGCAAATATTAGTATAAGATTTTGAGTATAACTTTCATGATATCACAAGTTCATAATAAAAACAAAAATATATACCAAAAAATATATGTATTTTTTAGTTTTTTACGAGTTTCGTGTTGTGTTCGGGTTAGGCGGGTCCAACTCGAAATTGATCAGTGTTTTTTGTGTCAATTTCGGGTCGACCCAATTCTGACCCGAACCTCTTTTTTCTCAACCCTAACCCACGAAATTTGTGTCATGTTGTTATATCATGACTCATATTACCGGCCCTAACCTTATGGAAAGAGAGAGAAAAAAAAGTGATTTGTCTTTTTTTTTTCTTTTCTTTAACGTTTTTTTTTTTCTTTTTTCTTTTCTTTGGGATTGCTAGACACATTTCTTATTCCAAAAACATTGGGTGTGTTTGGAGTTATTTTCAAAAACGTTTCCACACGTCTTTTGAGGCACAAAAATGAAAACGGTCTATAAATTGCGCTTGTTTAATAAAAGTTTTGAAAACGGAAACGAAAACAAAAAACAATGGGTGTGTTTGTTTTCATTTTTGTAAACTTTTTCACGTTTTCCGAGGAGTAAAAACGGAAACGTTGTGAAGATTATGTTTGGTGACCCATTTTCCCAAAAACAACACTGAGAACACCCATTTTCATTTCCTCTTTTATCTTAGGTTTCTGAAAACGAGTTTTTATCATTTTTATTTTTCTTGTTTTCATTTTGTCCACCAGATTTCCTTCGACTCCTCTCTGAAATAGCCGATCTCCCTCTCATCTTCCCTCCACATTCGCTGTTATGAGCTCATCTCTTCTCACGTTGAAGTCGCCTAATCTGATCTCCTCATCTTCTCTCCTCACCTGATCTGATCGTGAATTTGTAGAAGGTTTTTTCATGATCGACGAATTTCCGGCCCTCCTCCCCTAAATCAACCGAGGTATGCCCTCCTCCAGGTGTTTAGTTGGTTATTTTTTCTGATTTTCGGATCATTTGCTCATAATTTCTCCCAACCAGTAGATCTGATTTGGTATGTGATTATGAAGGAAATTTTTGGTTATTTTTTCTGTTATTGATTTCCCCAATACTCAGTCTGTGATTATGAAGGGAATTTGTTATTGATCTGCAGTCCCATTGCTTGATTTTGTAACGATGGGTTTATATGATTTCATTAATCTTACAGGTTATTTGTTTACTTCTTTTAAAATTTTTTATTTTAATAGGCTTAATAGGTGATGTTTGAAGAATCATCATGAAGCATCAAAATCTATGTTTAAATCCTGTAATTAGTTGAAATGAGTTTGATCTGCTTACAAAGCATAACAAGAACGAGGCCTCACTGCTTATGTTTTTAATTTTTTTTTCTCATATGAACATGGTTAAATGTGGACAGCTTGTCTTTTGGCCTAAGTCAGTTTTGGTATAATCCGCTTAGACAATGTAGTGTAGTGGAGTGTTGGGATATTGTTGGAGGCAAGAGTTTTTATATTTTGATTATGCTTTGTTGGTTATGGAACTATACTGAGATTCAGACTATGAGATGCACATAACACGTTATTACTTTGTTGTTGCTCCAAGTAAGAGTACCTTAGGAATGAATTCAACATCTATTTAGCTTGACGTGTTTAGCTAAAACTGTTTATTGACTATGTTTGGAAACCATCATTTGATAGTTGTGACTCCCCTAAAGAAGTGGTGAATGGGTATACATAAGTGACTTTTTTGGGCCACAGCCGTGTAAGTAACCACATCTCCTTTCACTAAAAACTCAAGAACATCTCTGTCGAACCATCTACCTCAGCTTGCAAATATTGGCCTGCAGGGACATAAATGTATGTTTAGGATTTTATCATGTTCTTGATTGTTTGATTTCATATTGCTCGTCAGAACTGAAGATTGATGATTTAGTTAGTGTTTTGAGTGAGAGAAGTGCTTTGTGAATATGATTTGTGCACTTAAACTAAGCACATCTATAAAGGCTTCTTTCCATTAGGCATAGTCTGAGACTCAGCCCGTTTAACACGTTTAACCCGTTTAATTATACGGGCCATTATCGTGCCGACACGGCCCGACCCGGCCCGACCTGTTTATTAAGGTCATATATATATATATATTTTAAAAGAAAACCCTAAGTTCTCTCTCTCATTCTCTCACACCCGCCTCACTCCTCACGCCTGCCTCAGTCCTCTTCCGCCTCAGTCCTCACCCGTCGTTTCCATCTCCTCAGGGCTACATCGATTTGAGCAATTGTAGGGTTTCGGAAGAGGATATTCAGGCATGCGAGGAGAGGTACAACAAGAGCAAGCTCGTTCACTCGATTATGCGCCATGTTACTGAGACGATTAGCATCGATTTGGAGGTATTTAGTTTTTGAATCTTTGCTTCTATTTTATGCATATTTGGATTTTTAGGGTTTGGCTGTGTATTTGGGGATTTATGCGTGCTGACGAATTTCTCTGTTCAATAGCAAGAATGTTGAGGTTTTAGAATGTTGAGGAATTTGGTTAATATTATTGGAGAGGAGTGTGGGATTTCCGGCTTGGTTGCTTGGAGAATTTGGAGAAAACTCAGATGGATATTGGTTTATATTGCTTCAATAGCAAGAATGTATGTGTTGAATAAGAAATTTATGGAAAGTTTATATGATTACTTTAGGTATTTGAAGTTTTAGAATGTTGAGGAATTTGGTTAATTTTATTGGAGAGGAATGTGATGGGATTTTCGGCTTGGTTGCTCAAAGAATTTTGGGGGAAATTTAGGTGGATATGGTCCTCAAATCAGCATGCATAGATTGCTAGAATGTATTTATTGGAGTAGGAATTTAAGATCACTTTGTGGGGTTTCTTTCGAAGCATGTATACATGATAAGGAAGAGAGAGTTTATTGCCGCGGGATAGTTCTTATCAAACTTGTGAATTTTCTTCTTCCTTGTAACTTGTTTATGTTTAACTTCTAATAACTATAGAGGTTCTCTCCTATCCAATTGGATTTGCATTATTAGAATTCCTTGTTGTTGAATTAGTTTTATCTGCCTGCGTTAATGGCAATGCCACGTGATATGTGTGGGTATTAGAATGCCACGTGAAAGTTAACATTTGCTTCAAGTTCGGTAAGTTAATGATTGATGATTTGATTGATATGAATGTGATTTGGCTAGCTAGACAAATTTCACTTACTTCTTAGGATCACGTGTAGGTTCGTGAGGCTTTACATGGAAAGACTTCAAGAATTAACGTGATTGGTTTTTCAGATCAACTTTTTAATAGTAAATATTGTAGAAATTGTTGCAACAAGTTTCTGTAAGAAGTTGAGTACAACATTTTGCACTAAAGTCATTTGACAGCTGTTTTAGAAGGTCGCTTGCTTATTTGCAGCATGCCTTTTGTATCAATTTTTCTGAGTGTGTGAGATCGGGGCGTGCAATTATAATTTCGTTAATTCTTCAGGAGGAGGTATATAATTTTTCAGGAGAGAAATTTTGTTGAGGAGGGTGTATGCATGTGTGTGTTTGATATTTGGATATTTTAATGTGTGTTAGCTATTATGCATGATTTTAACTAGTAGTGATATTAAGTAGTCAATTAATATAGTTTTGAATACAATATAAAATTCCACAATTTTTGCTAGTTGGGTCATAAACGTGTTTTTTTCGTGTCGGCCTGTCACGGCACGTTTAGTAATCATGTTCGCGTGTCATGTCGTGTTAACCGTGTTATTAGCATTTCGTGTTCGTGTTTGGATTTTTGACACGTTTATTAATCGTGTCGTGTTCATGCTCACTATAATCGTGTCATGCTGTAATCGTGTCGGCCCGAACACGGCCCGCGAACACGAATTGCCAACCCTAGTCTGAGTCTAATCCGCAGGCACACTCTAACTAAAGAAAAATGAATAGGCTAGGATTATTTACTATGTAAACTTTTTTTTAAATGTAATCATTCACTAAATAATCTTATTTGTATTTATTTACCATATATTTGTAATGTACTAAAAAAAAGAAACTGATTTGTAGGAGGCATGCTTGCGACGTTTAATTACTAGGCAATTGATTGAGGATTGTATTAATTATTTAATATATTATTTAAAGTACTATTACATGTTTTTTAAAATGTCAAACCAAACGGAGTTTTAGTTTTTTCTTAGACCGAAAACAATTTCTGAATAAAACTACCAAATGCATTTTCAGAAACGATTCCTGCCTGAGATTGAAAATGTGTCCATTTCCCTTTTCATATAGAAAACACAATCATTTTAGAACGGATTCCAAATGCGTACAATGAGAATGATTTTTGTGAAGAACATCGAAAACGATTGAAAGTTGTTTTCTCTTTTCCGTTTTTATTTTCTAGTACTTATCAACAAAGTTATATTAAATAATTAATTATTAATTACTAATTATAGTATATATTAATTAATAAATAGATATACTTAATAACTAATAAATGATAATAATTACTTAATTCTTAATTAAATATTAATTTATTATTATTAAGTTTTTAATTTTATTAATAAAATAA
Organism: Morus notabilis; assembly: GCF_000414095.1. NCBI lineage: Eukaryota > Viridiplantae > Streptophyta > Magnoliopsida > Rosales > Moraceae > Morus > Morus notabilis. Next base: position 448,172 of record NW_010362300.1, read on the forward strand.
TAAATAATATTATAATTCATTATTTAGTTAAAGATTAATTGCCAAAAAATAATTATATGACATATTAACAATAAAACAAGTAATAATAGGTTATTAAGGAAATAATTAATAATTAATATATCAACCATATATTATGTTAATTATAATATATTAATTAGTAAATAGTTGGTAAATAAAAAATAAATAGTAATTACTCAAATAATAATGAATATTAAATTATAATTATCAATATGTAATATACTAATCAATAATAATTAATAATTGATCATTATAAAAAGAATAATTACCAAAAATTGATCATGTGATATATCAAATAATAGATTATTAAATAAACATTAGTAATTAATTAACTAATTATTTAATTATGTAGCTAAAAGTTAATAATTTAAGTAGTAAACTGAATATTAATAAATTATGTGTATACTAATTATTTTTCTTAATACACTAATTAATTACTTATAATATAATAAATATGAGTACATTACTAACATAATAATTATTTATAATTAATTACTAATTACTAATTTTTAATTATTTAGCATATTAATTTATTATATATATAGTTTAATTACTAATGTACTCATTAATGATAATTTATTCATTATTATTATATTATTAATATATTAATTTTTATTTGCTAAATAATTATCATTTATTAATTACTTAATATATTAATTTAAGATTATTAAGTACATATACTCAAAACAAACATAAATGTAACCAAACACGATTTCACTTTTTTTATTATACTCAATCTAATCTCTTGAAAGACCACCAAACGTAATCTTAGAATCGGTTTCAAAATAATTTTCAAAACAATCTCATTTTTATTTTTATACCGAAAACAAAACTATTTTGAAAACATTACCAAACGGGCCCTTGTATTTCCTTTTTGTTTTTGGATATCCTTAATATTGATGTCCACCAACACATTTCCAGGAAGTTTTACTCATGCAAAGAAACGTAGGGATTGTTCTTTTGCAATAAAACTCAGAAAAAGTTTCAACTTAAGTTACAACTTTATTCAAGTTCACGTTTTTTTAAGTTTCAACTTTATTCAACTTTACTTAACTTTATTCAGGTTACAACTTTAACTTAAGTTATAACTCAAATTCAACTCAAAAACTACACTTAAGTTACACTCTAAAAGAACAACCCAGTACTCTTTTGCTACTAAGATTTTTCAAAAAATAAAAGAAGGAAAAAAAGAAAAGAAGAAGAAGAAGTTGAAGATTTTTTTTTCCCTCCCTGATACAAAAGAGTACATTTATGTAATTCTTTGATACTAAGGAATGTGAGGCAATCTCGCCAAAACATATCTTATTATATATTATAGGCATTTTGATGGAATGGAGGGTTGAGCGTGTAAAAAGAAGTATAAAAAAAAATACAAAAAATACAAAAAAAAAAAAGAAAATGAAGAAAAAGAAAAGAGGCAAAGTAGCGGTGAAGAAAAAAAAAGGTGTGTTCTTTCTTAATCTGTGTTATTCTTTCTTTTTCTTTGTTTGAGTGCTAGAAAAAAAAGTTGTTTCATTGTAGAGACTGCTCATAGATTCATTTCTATTTATAATAGTTTTGCTTATATTCTATTGGAGAAGGATCTTAATCACATATTGAACGGAAAGAGCAAATTGGATAGAAAATATCCCCTTTTTAACAATTTATAGATTCAAACCAAAATTAACCAAGATTTATGTCAGACCCCATATTTTTCAGAACTTTTTTTTTTTTTGCTTGTTTTTGACAGTTTTCTCTTTATTTAACACAACGTTTGGTTCATGGATTAGAATCATGATATTAGAATCATTTTCGATTTACGTGTATTTTTTTTTGAGAGAAAACACTATAGCGAACCATGAATCATGATTCGAATCAGGGTACGAATCCCCTTACAAAACGTCAATGACCTTTTCAACAACACGTCAAAAGAAAAAACAAGTATGTAAAATGAACAAAATCTTACCAGCATGATATTTTTCGTACTCTACTATAGAATTCTCATCTTTTTTTTTAATGTAAAATATTGTCTAATCTCTCTTTTCTTTCTCTTCTCTCACCATCATTCCCTCACTCTTTTGTTCATAATTCAGTTGATATCGAATGGCTAGGCTTTGCATAAGCTCCCTTTTGTTACCAACAGCAACACCTTATGTGAGGCCAATATGCGAACATCGCCGATGAGCTTGGCCTCGCACGATGCATCGAAATTTATGCACCGAAAAGCTAGAGATGCGACCGTCGCACCAACGAGTCCGATCTCGTATGAAGCAACCAAATATGACTGATTCTAGGCAAGTGCAGCCAAGATCCAAGAGAAGTTTTCCAAGCTAAAGTTGGATCTGGCCAATTGAGCCATATCTGGTTGAACCCTACTTCCTACAACCATCATGCAATGGGTTGTTGTGGGTCATCGGCTCTTTGTGATTCTAGTAACTAAACGGTTTTAAGAGGTCACCGACTCGGTTACTCCGATAAAACCTAGTTTCAAGTTTCAATAACTGAGGCTAGTGACCTTGGGGATCAGTGTTCACTTACACCCGCGATTGTCTAAGAGTTAAGAAGTGATTATTGGTCACTCTGACTAGTGGTGACCCGCTTTAGTGACTCCTTGCTCCTGCCACTTAGTCATCAAGGTGACTTTGAAGACTAGAGAAAACTACTTAAATATATCATACAGGAGCGTTTTTTTGAAGTATGAATTCAAATGGAGGTCCAACATGAGAATCATGAACCCAAGTCCCATTTAACTGACATCATTAAAGTGGGGTTTAGAGAGAGAGAGAGAGAGAGAGAGAGAGAGAGAGAGAGAGGTTTACAGCAAGACAACTTTAGAGAGAGAGGGGTTTACAGCAAGACATCCTTAGTGATCTTTCAGAAAACATAACACCAAATTGTTTTTGAGAAACACATTATTCTTGAAAAGTCGAACTTCTAGGATAACAAAATGTTCAAACTGCCCTGTTTACTTTTGGTATACTAGTGGTTTATACTTTTAGAGAGAGGGGTTTACAGCAAGTCATCTTTAGAGAGAAAGGGGTTTACAGCAAGACATCCTTAGTGATATTTCAGAAAAAATAGCAACAATTTGTTCTTGAGAAACGCATTTTTCTTCAAAAGTCGAACTTCTAGGATAACAATATGTTCAAACTGCCTTGTTTACTTTTGGTATACTAGTGGTTTATTCATTAATCAACTCTAAAATTGAACATAACATAAATGGTCTTATTTATTGAGTCAAATCTTACAACAAATCCAACGCGTAATACTTAAAAGTAATCCTAAGATAGATAAAAAAATAATCCTAAATAAATCCTAAAACTTAAAAATAACAGTAAATTTCAAAATATATTATCTAGATCAATTTACTATTTTGCATCATTCTTCTTGAGATGATGAAACTCGATTCCTATCAGTTTAAACTAAACAAAATCGTGAAGTAATTAATAATTTGAAAGACAATAAAATCTTTATTTTTAAGACTTCAATCTAAAAAGAGCAATAGCAATTTGATATGTATATATATATATATATTAGTTGAGGTAAGTGCGTGCACGTATTAAGTTGTAATTGAAATTTTTATAATATAGATTATGTTTAAAAATAGATGCAAGGACAAATTTACTAAAAGATCTAAAGAAAAAGATTATGAGCACAAATACTCTGTGAAGATATACATTTGCTTTACACATTTACTCATGTAGGTCTAACCAATTTATATTTGTTTAAATATATAGTTTTGATACACCTAATTAATAAAGTGATTATTTTTAGATAAAATTTAGCACGAGTATAACACTTTAGAGTTTTACGAGGGAAAATTAGTAAGAAACAAATAGATATAAAAATATATTCAAAAAATTAAAAAAAAGATTTAGATTGGTGAAATAATTTGATTTTTTATCATAGATTTTTATTTTCAAAATTATTTTTTCCCCTTTATCTGGCTTTTCAAAATCCTCCTGTGCTATTATTGTGTTATATTATGTCTTAAAAAAGACAATTCATTAATTAAGAAGTTAAAATTATATGTTTCATAAACGTCCAAGCAAAATGTTGATTCAGTTCTTCGATTCAGAGAAATAAAAAAACACAGACACACACATATGCACACAAAAAGGAAAAAAAAAATAATTGATCGTTAAAAAATTAATTCAACGGTTAAAAATAAGGTCTCACCGGTGGTGTTTTTTTCTTTTTGAGTGTTTTACCGTAGAGATTGCCAAAAATAAAAGATAAAAAAAAAGCCAAATCACCGTTTTTAAGAGAGAGACAAATAAATAGAGTTAAAAAACGTAAAATATAAAAATGGTGAAGTTAAAAAAAAGGAAAATTTGAAAGATTTAAAAGATCATGGTTAATAGATTGAGCAGAGAATAGAGAAAAATAAAAATAAAGCCAAAAAAAAAAGTAAAAAGACAAAAAAAGATTAGTAAAAAGACCAAAAGCAAAAAAAAAAAAAAAAAAGAAAAAGCACCAAAACGGTGCGTTGTTCACAACCAAAAGGTACAGTAGAGTCAACATAGACTCTTTTATGTATGTAGGATGGGATATGTATGAATGTATGTATATATGTGATTACAGAAACATCTTGAACTAAAGAAAGCTTGACAATTATTTGAGACTTTTGCTCAACTTGTGAAGTGAAATAAAAATATATATATATAAGCCGCGTTTGGAACTCGTTTTAAAATGATTTTATTTTTCGTATAAAAATAAAAATGAAAACGAAAACGTTTTCAATCTTAAATAGAAATTATTTTTAAAAATACGTTTGGTAGTTTTATCAAGAGATTATTTTCAGTATAAAAAAACTCATTAATGTTTATCTCTCTGTGCTTGAGAGAGGAGAAAACGAAAACAAAAAATAAAAAACGACTAAAAGTCATTTTTTATTTCTATCTTATTTTACACTAAATCAAAAAATCGTTTTCATTTCTATTTTTTGTCTTTATTGCGCCAAACGTCGTTTTAGAAACATTTTTATTTTTTCTTTCTCAAAAAACGTAAAAAACGGAATCAATTCCAAACACGGGCCATAGTTTATTATATTTTTATACAAGTCTATTATTTATGTCATTTTAAATAATTAAATATTTTAAATTAAATGGTATAAATAATATTTTTTATCATGGGTGTTTTTGGTTTTTCCCTTAGTAAAGAACTTGAAAAAGTTCCCATATGATATTTGCTTGGTTACGAGCAATTTGGCGGTTTAAAAAAATCAGGATGAAAAAGTTTCCATGGATGGACAATGTATACCTCGCTAGCCTGCTTCTCGGTTTTTATTATTATTATTTTTTTTTATTTTTTTGTGGTTCCTTGGGATTTATGAAAGCTGTCATATAGGTTGTCATAAATATCAACAAAATTCACAGTAGTTTGCTATGTTTGGTAGGAAGGAAAAAAAATAGGATATAAATGAAATATGAAAGTGATGGAAAATAGCAATGATGGAAAGGAAATTGATTTTCTTTTATGTTGTTTGGTATGAGAAGATGGAAAGAAAATGATCTTACCTTCACTTGTTTGGTATTGGAAGTTAAATTGAGAGGAAAGAAAAAATCTTACTCGTAAATTACTTTTATACCTTTAAATTTTTTTCTTGGATGTTGATGGAGAAAATGGTAGTTTAGTAACTTTGCTCACTTTAATGAGTTGTCCCCATTTTCCATCTCATTTTCTGCCCACTTGTGGAAAGAAAAAAAATAGTGGGGCCCACATGTATTACTTTCCACTCCATTTTCTCTTCTTTTCTCTTTTCTCTCCTACCAAACAACCTACATTTTCAGTTTCCCTCCCAAAATCCCTCCACCTTCTTCCTTCCTTCTACTTTTCTTTCCTACCAAACATACTTAAAGTCGAGAACTTCAAGAATCAGCCGGTTTTTCTTTTCCGATTATTATCAAATAGGGCACTTTTTAATCTTAATTCATCATTGTGAGTGAAACTAAACGGCATTAGACTCACATGAATCTTTATTTTTTCTTTTTTTTAGGAAAACATGGAGCTTTTTTATTTATTTATTTTTTGGTGTATTTAAATCTCTAATAGGATGTTTGTTTTAAGGGTTCGTCTTTGGTTTTAAATCATAATTTTTAGTTCTCTATAGTATTTTTTTCTTATAAAAAATTTAAATTTTAAAAATCAGAATCATGAATCATAATTCTAAATTCATGAACTGAACGTCCCATAATGCTAATTGATGTAGGACAAAATAGAATAGAGTATTGATAGGAGAATTTAATCAAGATAGAAAAAAAGAACCCCTAAAGAGATAAAAATATTATCAAATGAGAGAAAAGAAGAGATTCTGGGAGTGAACAAGAACTCAAGAGAATGAAAAATAAATAATCTCAATATTCAAATCGAAAATAAACTTAACATAAGTTGGTTTGAAAAGAATGGTTTTTATTAAAACGAATAAAAATACAACGGAATAGGTTTTTAAATTTCTTTAAACCATAGGATCCATCTTATGTTGCTATGTCTAAAAAAGAAAAAAAAAAATCAAATAAACTATTCTCGTATGTTTAGCAAAAACTCGGGAAAATCAATTGTTCCAAAACCTTGTGGTCTTTCTTGCTATTCTCCTATTTTTGAATTAATTAATGTGTGGGCAATGTTTGATTCTTTCTGACTTTCTCCAACCGATTTTTTGTTTTTTTGTTTTTTTTCTTAACTATGGCTTTTTAAATTCTAAAAGGCACAGAATCCTAGATAAATGTTAAAAAAGATAGACCACTAGTGAATATCTGGTTATAGCACGTCAATTGGACATGAGATTATTTAAAATGTCTTTTTTTTTTTTTTTTCAAAAATCATGTATATGTAAAGTAATTAAGGTCCCGTTCATTTTGTTGATTTGAGTTTAGAATTTGAGTTTTGTTACAGTAAAAAGCTCTCACAAACAATCACATCTAACTTTTTTGCTACAGTAAAAAGCTCTCACATAAAATCACATCTCAACTCGAATTAAAAACTCGAATCAGTGAACTAAACGGGTCCTAAATGTTTGACATGTAACGAAGACAGCCGATTGCATGCTTTCATTGCTGTACAATTTTGGTGCTGCCATTTTCATGCCTCTATCGCTAGCATGACTATATTATTGATTGTTCTTGTATGTAATTATTACCAAAATTGATACAATCATATGCCGACAACATCATGGCTCATGCCTTATATATTCCACAAATTTAAGATAATATCAATAAGATATTTATACATATGGACAGACATATATTTGCTTGAAATGATGTATATATGCGCGTGTGATTATATTTCTAATAGTATTATGGAATATCCTTTTAGCCACCCAAAAATTAAGATAAGTAAAAAAAGGGCTTTTGGACAAAGGGAAAAATCTCAACCGCAAAAGTTGGTGTTACTTTTTAATTTGCTCTCTGTCCATTAAACTAAAGCATATTATAAGTGCCGCTAGATATGTTAGTATATATATGAGTATGTACTCACAATTCTTTTTTAAACATGTCCGCTAAATAATAAATTTGTCTTAACTCATAGTAATGAATATTCTAATATTTCACTGCCTCTGGATCTAAGGTTCTTAATTTTTAAAACGTTTCACAGTTGGTTAATTTAATGAAATTTTACTCTATTTTAATTTCGATCGTTCTGTTAGCTAGGTATTAAATATCTGATAGAATGATATGTGAAAATTATTGACCAAAATAGAAAACATCTAAAATTTAGAGACTAAAACAATATAAAAAAGAAAAAAAACAAAAGTTAGTTTTTATAGATAGTCACTAAATTTTAGTTGCTTTCAATTTTGGTCTCTAATTTAAATAAATTCTGTTAAATATTTAGCATTTAGCTAACAAAAGGATCAGAATTGAAACATAATAAAATTTTAGGAACTAATTGAAAGATGTTTTAAAAGTCAGAGACTAAAATAAAATTGAGGGTAAACTTCACAAACCATTGTGGGATCACCCGACAAATTTTAATAAAAGAATTGTTTTAAGACCATTAGTTTTTTTTTTTTTTTTGTTCATTTTAAAGACCATTTATTAAAGAGGGATGTAGTATACATATAAACTAATATTATAATTACTTCCTGGGTCGACTATTATTGTTTTTGTGTATTTAAAATGATTATGTTTATATTACTAATAACAATTTGACACTATGCCTTGAGGTTAATTATAGGACGGCTAGGGTTAGTTTTCTCTAATAAGTGATCATCATTCTTTGGTACCCCTTCGAAAAAATAAATAAATTAATTAATATTTGCTCTCTGGCTAAGCTATTATTGAGTCAGTATTATTTATTTAACTCTGTGTATGTGTTTTTGAAGCTTATAATTGTCCTAAGTATGTAGAACCGTAATTTATCCCCAAACAACTTGGGGTTTGAGCTAGGTAGTTGGGTGGGCGAAAATGTGCGTCCATATAAACTAACAACAAGAAATATCACTAAAATTTGAACCTTCATAAATATTATAGGATGTTTGGTTGGATGATTCAAACTATGATTTGAATCATGGTTCATGGTTCGCTATATTGTTTTCTCTCACAAAAAATACACGTAAATTCAAAATGGTTATAATCACATGATTCTAATCCATGAACCAAACGTCTCATTCAAAACTTGGTGAACACGTACTCAACTATTTAAGCTAGCCTCAAGTAGTTAAAACTATCATATTATGTGATAATATTACTTAACGTTAAAAATATTATTATAAGATATTGTGGTGCTTAACATTATCCACTAATAAAAAATAAGTCCCCTAATATAAAACTTCAGTTAGAGTCTAATTTTTATTATTGATGGTGTCTCCAAGTATTTTTTTCCAACGTTAATAATTAATTGTAGCCTTCAAATCACATTCTTCTCTTTATATCTTACCCCATACCTAGTCAGCTGCCCGTTAGTTACGGTCTATAAATTGCAAGTTATTATTGTCCAATAACGTTTTTTGTTTTTTTTGTTTTTTGTTTTTTGTTTTTTGTTTTTGTTTTTGCTTTGTTTTATCCTAGCATTAGTTGCTCAATTATTTCATGTCAAAATCAAGTCACTGATTACTTGTTATGTGACTTTGCAAGATATGCATATCATGACATTTTGCACACTATCAATTGGATTACAAGGAAGGGCACCTTTTGCACCTGAAAGGATATTAATTTGAAGTGACATGGTTCTTAGCCTTTGGCTTATGAAAACATATGGTAAAATTGAGAACCACAAAATATATGAATATCTTTGAGTGGCATTTTAATCTAGATATTATATAGGAATGTGCAAATTATTGTTCCAATTAAAGTGGAATAGATTGTGAAGCTGCTTTTATGCTTACTAGAGAACTCAAAATTTAGTTATAGGAAATGTTCTAGTTTAAATGGTGTTTTTGCAACTATACAACATCTCTTAAACCTAAATAAAATGGAGAGTTCCTTGTTTGTAATAACGGAAAAGTTTGGGATTTTCTGTATTAATTATTTACGTCTATAGCTCTATTTATGAACTCTTGGCAAGGCATTGTCTTTCACTAAGTTGATCAATGTACCGACCTTTCAACATAACAATACTTCATAAATTGGTATGCCATTGACAACTATTGTTGTACTAACTCTTCAATTTATTTCCAAGAGTTTTATATAGAGAAAATTACAAAATATATCTTTAAGAGTGAATGAGTCTAGATTTTTACCCCTCATTCTTGATTAATATCCTTTTACTAGTATAATTATTTAACTGAAAAATTATTAATCAAGAATAAGGTGTATAAATTCTGACTCATACACTTTTAAGGAGTATTTGTCTCCTTTTCCTTTTTATATATGATCAATTCGGTTGAGTCATTTTGCACTTTCTTTAAGAAAGCTCTAGTGATAAGTAGCAACATTTATTAGAAAACAAGTAAGCTCTTGTGATAAGGAAATGGCTGGAGATCCAACTAGCTTTTTTACAATCTATTATTTTAAGAATAGACAAGAGAAGAACCATTATAAAAATATTACTTCCAAACATGCACAAGTCTTGTAGAGTTGTCGAGAAGTACTATGAAGGAAAGGGAAGGCACTGCTAATATAAGTTTCGAGGGTGTATAAGTATTCAATTAGCTAGCTGTTGGAGCAACCAAAATGTCCATTATCATCCATATCTTAATTTATAGCATTAGTGGTTCTTTAATTTTCTTTTTTATTTAAGGGACTTTGAATTAGTGGTTGAAATCAGCCATGCATATTCTTCCCCATTATGGAAAGTTAAATGTTGTGAAGGCCAATGCATTTCCTTCAATGGTTGCTGAGGTCTAGCTAGTATGCTTAACAAACTCACAAACCCTAAACGGGTCGGTCCGGATATCCGGACTGACCCGGTTTTTGTTAATAGACTTATAGGGCCCCTTATCTATTGACAGATTAGGTACTAACCCTATTATAATAATCCAACTCACCCTCCATTTCGTCTCCTACAAAATTTCAAAATCTGACGTGGCACGTTTGTGGTTACTAATGGTTATGCCACGAGAGTGCCAACATATGTAAGACCCACTTGCCACTTCTCTTCTAGTTTTTTTGTTTTTGTTTTTTTGTTTTTTTTTTTATTATTATTATTATTTTTACTTTTAAGGTGGCTTCCTATAGTGTTGAGGGTTGTGCTAAAAAAGTTTGGTTAGCCCACTACTACTGTTTAATTCCCTTTCTCTGTGGTCTAAACCATCTTGTATTAATAAGATAATACCAATTTAATCATGGGTCATCTTTGGATTATTATACCCCAAATTGGTTAGTTGGGAAGGGACACGAAAACCTTAATAGTGATGGCTTGCTATGACCAATAACGCCCCATCTTTCCACCTCTATAAATACCCTCCTTTGGATTCCTACCAAACACAATTCCTCATTTTCTGCCATTTGTGGTGTTTGTAAACTTTTTTTTTTTCCTCAACAAAAAAAAAAAAAAAAAAAAAAAAAAAAAATTTTTTTGGTTTCGTACTTTGTTGCCATGGCCTCTATTGGAGCAAGTTGTGCAGGCGTTTACGTGATGCAAAAGAGGCAGATTGAGAAGATGGAAAGGAAGGAAGCAGAGGAAAGAGCAAGAAGTGGAGAGAGCGGAGTTGATAAAGATCACCGGAACAACAAAGCCGCCGGCGCGGGGAGGAACAAGAAGGTTCATCCGGGGAGCTTTCCGGCTACTGAATCAACCAGAAATCAGGTTGAAACAAACGAGTAATGTAGCTTCATTATCATGGAGTACTACTATAGGTAGTACTGTTTTTTTTTTTTTTTTTTCCCTTAACTTTGTTTCTCACTTCATTTTGTGGTCTTTTTTATTTTTATTTTTATTTTTTTTTTTGGGTTTTAGTTTCATATCAAAGTGTATATTATGGATGTGGTGTGTGTATTTGGATGTACTCCAATTCCATTTTGTTTTTTCTTGTACTTTCACTTTCTTTGTAAATTTGCAAGTTTCATCAATTAGTGGAAAAGAAAAATTGTGTGCGTTATGTGAAGTTCAGTTGTTAATATTTGTGTTGATTGAGAGTTCTCGCACGGCAAGAATTGCTAGATATGAATAGTATAACAGGATAACAGGATAAGAATATCCTGCTTTTCTTATTTTAAAATAATTCATGTCGGCCAGGGTTTTGAGCAAGTAATGATTTTTTTTTAAATTTTTTACGGAAAAAGTAATGTACTTTAATGCTAATATGTATGTATCCATGTAATATTCTATAGACATCTAGTTGGCAAGTCAACGGCGCTATAGATTCTATTAAATTCGTGGTCGGTTCCAACTTCTTAAAAAAAAAAAAAAAATATCTCTTAAAATATTATCTTTAGTAAAAAATTATATTAGTTAAAAAGATATTAATTAAAAATTTTAAAATAATGCATTAAAAGAGTGAGTTTGTGAATTTTTTCCGACAATAAAACAAAATTGTATTTCAATGAATTAACACTGACTGAATTTTAACTTGAGATAAAATATAATTACGGTTCCATTCTCTGTTTTTGAAAATAAGATAAGAAGTTCTTATAGTGACATTTTGGTAATCTCCCTTAGATAACAACAGAAGCATATGAAAATAAAAGCTGTGTAAATTTAAAGAAATTTAACTAAACAAAACATACAAATATCAATACGAATGACCACTTGAAAAGAAAGAAGAAAGTAAATGATTTTTAAAAAAATACATACATATATATATATATATATATATATTACATATCACCAAAAGAAGATATAAACACCAATTCATACCCTTTATCACAGGATATACGATACAGATAAATAATCAATTCCACTAATAAACTCGAGTGAAATGCTGAAAAAAAGTAATTTGTATCGGGTATTCACAAATGTAAGGAATTGAAAGAGATACATTGAAGATCAAGTATACACTTAATATTTTTCAGATTAAATATCCAATCAACCAATGTTGAGAATATCATACCACCATGCAAAAAGTCGTTAAAATTAAAACAGTGTGATCAAACAGAAAGCAAAAATGAACACTAGACAAACGATACAAACATACAAATTAGTAGGAGTAAATCAGTTTTTTGCTCATCAGGAAAAAAAAAAAAAAAAAAAAAAAAAAAGGAAAACAAACAACCACAACGTGTCTCGAAAAGGTGTCAGAGTTCTGTCAAAATGCTACTTTTTGTCTCTCTCTCTCTCTTTATGTTCTCTCGCCCTCATCATAAGTTAGATAAATGTGATGAGGAGGACTCGTTGTTAAGGAATAAAACTCAAAAAAAAAATTTTAACTCAAGTTATTTTATTTAAGTTTATGTTCATTTATAAAAATTAAGTTTAAATTTGAGTTTAAATTTGAGTTTGGAGTTAAAATTTGAGTTAAAATTTTTTATTTAACTCAAGTTTTTAAACTCAAACTCAAGTTACTGAACAATATTTTTTCTATTCTTAAAAATGTTATAACCTTTTCGTTTTAATTCCGATTGAGATGATTTTTTTCTATGAGTTCACAACGAAGAGACGAATAAAACCCTACCCATATACTCTATTAAAATTTTTCATCACCATTGAGTTTTTATTAAAATACTATCTAAATACAAATTTAAATTTTGACTTACTAAAATAGATTCTCAATTTAAATGATAACTCAAATATGCACATTCAAATACAAACTCAAGTTACAACTTTAACTCAAATTATAACTCAAATTTAACTTAAGATCTACACTCAAGTTATCATAACTTAAAAATACAACTGAATAAGCCCTTAATGACTTAGAACTCTACAAAATCATAAAGAGTATTTTTCTATACACTGTTAAAAACTTCTTCTTAAATAATTGCGTTATTATATTCTACTCGGCAATAAAAAATCACAATGGAAGAAAAGATAGCAAAAGCTACCCAACCTACTAGATCCTTTACATAAAAATTTCAGCAAAGTAACTTAACCCAAACAGTACTAGTTGACCTCAATAATTATACTTGTTAGATTGAACACAATAATTATACTTGTATCTATTGGGTCTATTTCAAAGCAAAACAACAAAAAAGATACTTAAGTTAAAGGTCAATAATTACTTAAGTTAAAGGTCATGGTAATTTTATTTTATTTTTTCTGTTTTTTTTAGTCTTTACGGTAGAGTAAGTTATTTTATTCTATTGGTGGGGCAAGTGTTTTTAATGTCAAATTAATTTTTCAATAATCAGATCTACAATAAAAATAGTTTTGTATGATGCGCTGTAAATTTTTAATACAGACCTGTACCGATCTGATCATTAAAAAACTAATATAATAATTAAAAACACTTGTCTCACCGGTGGAATAAAGTAGTTTACTCCACTGTAAAAATTCCCTTTTTTTTTTTTTTTTTTTTTTAATCTTTTCGCTTCTACCAATCTTTCCCTTTCAATGATCTATTGCTCCACACCCATAGATGGTTTTCTAACTTAACCGACAAAATACGTGTTCAAAATTTTCAACTTTCTCTTCTTTGAATCAAGTCAGGTACAGAATACAAGTGAGCGGCCAAAAAAGAGGAGAGTGCAAAAAAAAAAAAAAAAAAGTAAGAATTTTAGTACAATTATTTTCTGAACTTATCATGATTTAACAAATTATTTTCTTGAACTTTTAACAATCAACTCTTGAACTCGTCAAATTGTTACAATGTGTAATATTTTATTAAATTTTTTCAATTTTTTTAGATTTAAGAGATTAAAAGTTGAGAAATTGAAAGATTTGTGTTACATTTGAATTGAGATGTTTAAATTTTTTGTAGAAGGTATTTTTTCGACACTAATTTAACACAATTATTGTCAAAAGGAGGAATATTACAATAATTTTATAAATTGAAAGGGTAATTTATCAAAATTAAAAATTTAGGGCGCAAGTTGTTAGACCGTAAAAGTTTAGAAGGTAAATGAGTTAGGTGTAGGATCATGAATACGTCCGTTTAGTTCACTGATTCGAGTTGATATGTGATTTTATGTGAGAGCTTTTTACTGTAGTAAAAAAGTTAGATGTGATTGTTTGTGAGAGTTTTTTACTGTAGCAAAACTCGAATCAGCGAAATGAACGGAGCCTGATATTATGACATTAGTATACCTACGAAATAGATCCAAAGCTACAATTACTGAAGGAAAAAAAAAAGAAGCAAGAATTAGATACAAAGCTACGAATTACTGAAGGAAAAAAAGAAAAAGAAGAAGCAAGAATTAGATCTAAAGCTACGAATTTAAAAGTTGATTAAAATCTAACAAATAATTTAAACGAATTTTTATACAAAAAAACTTAAATTAATGAATATAACCTACAAAACATAAAGCAATGTTAAGAGGTTGGATTAGTTTTGACTGAATATGTTGATGGTAAAAAGTGCCTCTAATCAATCTACGTCATTATTTTTTAAAAGCATTTTCACGAGTTTTTTTTTTCTTTTTTTCTTTTATTTTTTATTTTTTTAAATAGCATTTTCAGGTGCAAATTTAACAATCCCTTTGACTACTCCGCGTCTGGACACTGGGCCACAAGAATCCCAAGACATTGTTTTGGGCGATACGGTGGGCGGCTAGTCGACTCTAGGGGGCCAATTCAGTCATCATATTTCTGTTGGCCGAGATCTACCAAAACAATCTAACTTTTTTTTTAAAAAAAAAAAAAAGAGGGAAATTGCACTGCAAATTAGAGGAATACAAATACTAATATCGACACAAATGGCCCCAAAACATAAAAAAATTTGAGTGAAACGCTTAAGAGATTGAAACGCACGTGAGGTTACACAATAAGAAAACAAAAAAGGCACGCTAAATATTAAGTACAGAAATGGCTCTTTCAATTAAGAGAGAAAGAGGAAAATAGGCCAAGACTTGAGATGAATTAAAATTAATAGGCCAATAGTTTACATAAGTTAATAAATAGGCCGAATTACTGTTTTCGTCAATAACTTGTCTGGTTATGAACCATAACTTGACAAGTTATTCCCGGTTTTTATCTATAATTTGTCTGATTATGAACCATAACTTGATAAGTTTATCCATAACTTATCTGATTATGAACCATAACTTGACAAGTTATGGCCTATTAATTTCTATAACTTAAAGTTGGCCTATATACTTTCTTAAACTTTTCATATCGGCATGTTTCCTACTATTTCCCTTCAATTAAACCACTACAATCCATGAAAAAGCCTAATGGATCAAGATCTCGAGACTTATAACTTTAAGATCACATATAACATTGAAAACCAGCGGACTAAGTTAAATACCTACATCGAAGGATGGGGACATTACCTTCATTAACACATAAAAAGCCTAAAACACATGGCGAAAACATCGTACACAGTGAAATCCACCACACCATTATTAGACCAAAAAAAAAAATTTCAAAGTCACACAAACGACACTTCAAATGAAAAGACGGCCACCGTGATCGAAGATGGTAGAACCACTGACACAAGAACGACATAGGTAGCCACCGACAAACCAGCTGCTGTATAATGGGTGGTGGAAAAGCACCATCGGCGCCGCCACGGCCCGAGCCATGAGCCTCACTAAAAGGATTGCAATGCAAAAACAACGAATGAAAGACAAAAACAATTAGAATTTTTGTCAACTCCAAACATAGCCTTAATGTCACCACTAATGATTTTAAATACGTCTCACTTGGTCCAATCAATTAGAATTTTTGTTAAAAGTGAAAACTACGAATGAAAGAAGTTCACTGAAAAATTTTGTGACTTGGCTCCTTGGAATAGAATAATTTCAACACAAATGGCACCTAGCCACAAAGCTCCGTGGACAATGCTAACCCTGAAACAAAAATTCTTCATTTTTTCCTTAAAATTCGTGTTTTATCATTGTCAAGTAGTGATTAAAGAGTTGTTTATATCAATATTAGTACTGTTAAATTTATATTTAATCTCTCTCCCTCTCTCTGGATAAGTCCCATTTGTTACAGTAAATTAAATTAAATTCTTAAATGTATGAAATGAATAAAAGACACTTCGGTGTGTAGACTATTTTCTATTATAGAGCTTTTTTAATAAGCTAGCTAATAGGGTTTTGTTGCGATGAATTTCTACAAGAAAAAAGGGTGCGAACAACAAGCACCACATCAAGCTCCTACTCAATTTATGTAAACATGTTTGTAAGTTTTCTGTACGTTCCTTTTCGAAGGAAAAATAAAAAAAAAATCCTAGGAAATAAAAAAAAATCAAAATGATATTCAAGTGAAATAATAACCTGGAACTGCTTGGCTACAATGTCCTTATAATTATTGTGCTTTTTTAGCGCATAAAATACAAACAAAGAGGAAAAGAGAAGACAACATATATAGTCTTCGAGGACGTTTGGTTAGAGAATTCAAATCATGTGACTCGAACCATTTTTGATTTACGTGTATTTTTTATAAGAGAAAATACTGTAACGAATCACGAATCATAATTCGAATCAGGGAACGAATTCCTCTACCAAACATCCTTTAATTACTCACTAGTATATTGAGATTTAAAAAGTGAGAATGCCAGTCTAATACATTAGCTGCTATATTAATTAATTAACTGATTAGCATCCTGAAGAGTGCAGAGTTGTTTTGTTAGTTTATTTGTTATACGCATAGGCGGTTATAATTTGTTTATATGCAAATTGTTATAAGTTAAATTATCTACAAAATGCGGTGGACAAAGATAAAGATTAGAATAGAATAAATTAATTTTGATTAATGCATGATAAGTCACATGCAATTGGTTGCTCATGAAAGTGGAGATTAGCTACTAGGAATAGCAAAACGTATGATATAGATGGATGGCAAGTGTCAAGATATTAGAGGATTGTTAGAAACTTACTATATAAAAAGTTTAGATTTTATATACAGTAATTACGTTATTTCTTTTCGTACTAGAGTTTTTTTTTCCTCTTAATTTTGTTTTAGAATAAACATTTCTTTATTAAATGTGTATTTTTCCTAAAATTGATCAAAGTAACTTGATACTAATTGCAGTATACCCTGCGCCTGCGCCTACACTTGCCCTGGTAGCACCCTGCACACCCGTGCACCAACGCACCCGCGGCAGCAGCACCCCGCGCACAGCACCTAATGTGCGCGCCTTCATTTGCTTCCGTGGCGCACAGGGGCGCCACTCTAGCGCCCAAAGTGCGCGGCTCTGACACGCTATCCAATGTGCCCGGGATAAGCTTTTTTTTTTTTTTTTTTTTTTTTGCTATGCTATTTTCTTCTCTGTAAATCCTTATACATTCCAATCAAAATCCTAGACATACATTAGTGGATAAGCTAGCAAGGCAATGGCCAAGATAATTAGTTGATCATAAGCCATTCTTTATGATTCGGTGAAGGCGATTCATGTACATCTGAAAAGCTAAGATCCCAACAAGTCCCAAATTTTAGAAACACAAGACCATTGACTACGTATGGACATGAATAAACGAGTTATGCTTCTCTAAATGTTTTTAAAAATCCGGTCCAATTAGTCCTATGGTGTTTTTTTTTAATTGCGCGATGATTAGAAGGAATGCTTGAGAGCTTAGAGATGGAATAAGCGAGCTTTATTGCATTCATGAAGGAACTGAATATGCTGAAGAAGTAGAAGAAAAAAAATCAATATAATGAGATATAAAAGAAATCCTGCGAGAGAAAAATTTAGGGGGAATTGTATGGAATATCAATATAATGAATAGGAATATTGCTAGCGCATTGGTTTACTAAATAAATATTCGCTAGTAATCTTCCTATTCATCATATTTGTATTCCAGACAATTCCCCTTTATTTTCTCTGGCCGAATTTTTTTTTTTTTCTCTCTCGTCCCAACCCCATTCTTTATTGATGGAGTTTTTCCCTCTACTTCTTCAGCAGATTCTAGTTCCTTCATGAATACAATGACACCTTGCTTGAGTTTATCTCCAAGCTCTCAAGCCTTCCTTCCAACCATCATTATCAACAAAAACCACATGACTAATATCATGATCAATTTTCTTCTTCTTCGACAAATGTCGTCACTACTAGATGCCACCATTTGAGGGACTTCCTCGGCGTCAATGAGATCGGTAAAAACATTGCCTTATTCATTTCACTGATTCGAGTTTTCAGTTTTAAGTTTTTACAGTTAAAAGCTCTCAGAAATGTCACATCTAACTTTTTCTGCTACAGTTAAAAATTTTAAGAAAATGTCACATCTCAACTCGAATTAAAAATTCAAATCCACAAAGTGAACAAGGCCTTAGAGAAGCGTAACTCGTTTATTCATCTCCATAGTCAACGGTCTTGCGTTTCTCAGATTTGAGCTCTTGTTGTGGTCTTAGCTTTTTCGTCTATTATCTAGCGTCAGTCGGCATGTGAAGAACCCTCAATAGTCCTGAGTGCTCGAAAGAAATGTCGGTCCAAGGCGATCCTCTGGGGACATGGACAAGTTTTGAGAATCTTGAATGATCCAGTGGTTCAATACTTGAATTTTTACTCTCCAAAAATTGTTGCTCATTGTCTCTTGTAATGGATAACCCTGTTATAAATTTGTGTTAACAATGTGCCGCGCAATTGTAATTTTGTACTTGTTTTAGCTCTATGCTGACTTATTTCAATAGTTTCCAAGTTTTAATACTTTCATATGAAGAGGAAAAGAGAAGAAGAAAACACTTGTCCACTATGCACTTACGATGAAGGTAAATTTCCAAAAAAAATTGAAGTGCCTTGTTTTGACAACAAAGTTGAAAAATTAATCCCTGTTTCGGTCTAGTTAAAACCAATCAATTACTGTTCTACTAGGAAAAGAAGAGATAAATTAATTAGTGTTTTTACAGTATTTTGGCACAAACAGATTTTTGCGGAACACATTATAAGTACTGTTCTACTGAAAAAATAAGAGATAAATATCGTTTTTTAGGTAAAATTATAGAAGCTTCATTTTTCAACAAGAAGGTTGAAATATTAATCCACTAAACACTAATTAAGACTAGCTCAATCGACCATAAGATTGGTTCCATTTCTACTCTAATTTTATTTCTTATGTTCTTTGTATACGTTGCAGTTTGCTGTCTCACGCTCATTTCCCTCTTGGTCTTTACTCAAAAAATAAGATGAATAAATAAAAATCCTTAATGAACACAAAACTATAGTTTTACCAGCATAATTTTGTAATTTATTGGCTAGCTCGCTAACAATCTTCCTAATCTATTGATAATTCAGACAGATTTGACTTGTTTTCACTCGAGTCTTTTCTCCTCTACTTCTTCAGCAGATTTTAGTTCCTTCATGAATGCAATAATACCTTGCTTATTCCATTTCCAAGCACTGATCAAGCCTTCCTTCTGATCATCATCATCATCAACAAAAACCAAATGACCATTATCATCAGATTTCTTCTTCTTCAACAACAAATGTTGATCCGACGAATGATGATCATCACTAGAAGCCACCATCCAAGCGATTTCCATGGCGTCAACGAGATCGGTAAAAACATTCATAGAAGCATAAATCGTCCGATCATCTCCAATATTATTGTCGACAATCTCGTGTTCCTCGGATTTGCACGTTGTTGGGGTCTTAGCTTCATGGATGTTGATGTGAATTGCCTTCACCGAACCGGAGATAATGTCTCGGCTGATCATCTTGGTTGTGGCCGACACACGGAGCGCCCTCACGAGTCCCGAGTGCTCGACATCGTGAGCGGCGGTCCAAGGCGATCTTCCGGGGACGTGGCCCAGTTTTGACAGTGCTGAATGAGCCAGTGGTTCAATTATTAGACGCATTCTTTGCCAGAATTGTGGTTCATGGTCTTGTGATGGATAACCTGTCACAGAATGAATCATATTGATAAAATACCAAGATAATTTGTAAGTAATTGTGTGTTTCTTTTGTTAATTAAAGCATTAGAATTCTGGATGTGTCATTGCATTGTAACAAGTTCAAATGTTGGTTTTTTTTTTTTTCCATTTTTTATACGTTGTATTTTGAGGTATCAAAAAATATCATACTTCATATTCTAGATTTCGAATTTATGCTCAATTTACACTTGTCATTGGTCAATATTGACCCAAAAAAAGACCTAGACATCCTTAAAGAAAACAATAAAAGAATAAGAAAAAAATGAGAATTAGAAAATATAAAGGACATTTAGATCATTTATATATAGTCAAAATCAACTCTTGACCGGAAAAATGTGAGTGTATAAATTTGATATAATCCAAAATACGCGGTACGGATGTTTTATAATCTCGAAAAACATAGTATAACAAATAAAAATGAAAACCCTTAAAATATTTTTGGAGTGAAGGGGGAAAAATAAAAGGAAAAAAAAATTGTGCTCTTAGCAATATACAATATCTTCATAATTTTTCAAAAATTGGACATATATACCCAGCAAAATTAAGAAATTAATCTCTTTTTGCATAGATAAAACAAATTTATTAGATTTTCTTTTTTCTTTATTGTAGTATTTTGGCACAACAAAATCTGTTGTAATAAAGTTCTACAAGAAAGATAATAGAATTATTAGATAACAAAAAGGCCAAAAAGGTAAATTAACAACATTATGATGATCACAAAAAAAAAATGGTAACATGTGCAATGCAGAAAATGGTAATGACAAAGGCAAAAAGGAAAAAAAAAAAGAAAAGAAAATGTTAACTGAGTTTTTACCTCCACTCACATGACTTGTGTCTTCATAGTGACCGAACTTGAGAAAAACCCTTTCAAGAGTATCCATAACATGTGCACTGCAGGAAGGAGGGAACTGGAGGCCGTACAACAGCCCGGGGACGGCGAACACGAAAGCCCTTAACCCGATTCGGATAACCGGAGCATTCTTTGCTAAGGGCCATTGAAGCTCACCCAATACACAAGCACACATCAAGATGGAATAGTGTTGTGTCGCTTGCACTAGCAGATTGACGGCGAATTCCCCCACTCTTATGAATCTCGCCGTCCTTTCTTCGTCGTAATCCATTAGGGTTACCGCCGCGCAATGGAAACTGAAGAGCTCTCTGATGTTTCCTCTAGAATTAGTACATGAGCTTGAGCTTGACATGTTCACCAAAAAGGCAAAGTTGAGACCAAGTAGAAAAGGTACTGAAAATAAGTTGTAAGCAAATATATAAAAGAAATGTGTTTCATATATGTGTGATTTTGTGAAGATGTACTAAAGTTATTTGTAACGGCAGTGTTGAATAAACTTCTGACTACTTTTTCTTTTTTTGGCCACGTTGTTCTAATCTGTGTCAGAGAGATTTAATCAAATCCCTTGTTTGCTTTTTTGACATATTTACCTCTTCAGCAATAGCGTGTATGGTAATATATATTACTCAGCAAAGAAATATATTATTTACGAGTAGTAAATTCATGGCCCGTTTAATTCGCTGATTCGAGTTTTTAATTTGAGTTGATATGTGATTTTATGTAAGAGCTTTCTACTGTAGCAAAAAAATTATATGCGACTGTTTATAAGAGTTTTTTACTGTAATAAATCTCAAATCGATCAGGCCCGTTTAGTTCGTTGATTTGAGTTTTTAATTCGAGTTAAGATGTGACTTTATGTGAGAGCTTTTTACTGTAACAAAAAAAGTTAGATGTGACTTTTTTTAAAAACTTTTTACTATAGCAAAACTTGAATTTTAAACTCAAATCAGTGGAATGAACGGGACCAGTGTATCTACAAGATGCTTGTACGTATTATTTATTTATTATTTTTCAAAGTGAAAATTAATCAACAATTGGAGACTGAACCCCAAATAATTTCGTTTTTTTTTTTTTTCTTTTTGTCTTGAACACAATTTCCCTTTTCCAAATAAAAAAAAAGAACGATTTTTTTTCCCTTTACAAATTTAAAGCTGACAATATGTAATACAACTCAACGAGTTTAAAATGTTATTTGAGAAACCTGAACTCAAGATTATTCAGGAAAAAAGAATTAATCCGATATTTAATAATGTTGTTGACATGTATATATTCTTTTTTTTTTTTTTGGATAAGTACATTTATTCTTTCTAATAGAGGAAGTTGTTTTTTCTTTCCATTTTTTAATTAAATTTTCTATCTAGTCTTGGTTGTATATAGTAGTTAGTAAAAAAATGTTTTTATTTATTTTTATTTATTTTTTATTTTTTTTTATGGAACATCTTCATTCTTCACCTCTCTATGTTCTCTAAAATTATCTAACATTCATATCATTGAAATATTCAAAGCAAAAAAAAAAGAAAAGAAAAAAAAACAATTAAGCAAAATATTAATTAAATCACTTGAGAGATATCGTGGCAAATAGCTCCTTTAGAGGTGCAGAAAATGAGCCATTAGTTGACTTTCGTTTGTTGATTTTCCTAGTATTAACATATCTATAGTTGACGGTTTCTTTTGCTTGTTATCGTGACATGTTTTGACATACAAAGAAGTAGAACACTATTATTTTCCAATGTAAAATCTGCAAGTGTGATTACACATTAAATTCAAAATAAATTCTCTATCTTATTATGCAATTTAATACATAATTGAATTTGAAATAGATTCAAAAAAATAAAAGATTCAAAGAGATAGTTAATGATAATGACAGAATCTGTTAAAATGGTAATTAACAAACAGGACATGCAAATAAGCCAACTCAACCTTAAAAAGACAACACATATATTAGAAAGTTGACTCTCAGAATGCTTTCATTGTTTATTTTATTTTAATGTTACATATGGTCAAAAATACTAACTAATTTTAAAAAAAAAAAATGTAAAATCAAGTATATTTCAAAAAGAAAAATATTTATTCAACCCATCCAGTTAATCTCACAATGAGTGAGCCCCACATGGCAGATCTCAGTGTGCTTGGCCTACACTGTGAAATTGCACTTAATTACAGAATTTAGGGGGTGTTTTATTAAAAAAAAAAAAATAACAGGAAGTAAATCATATGTGCCAAAAACCCGAGAATTTAACAAATGAGAAAAATTTGTAAGAACCACTGAAGTTGAAGGAGAAAATAAATTATAATTAAAATTTGAGAGACATTTTGTGACAAAACCTATAATTAAGAGGGCATCCACGTAATTTGTCCAATTGAAAATTGTAATCTTTAAATTAATTTAACAATACATAAAAGAGCTAAAGGGTGCATTTGAAACTCGTTCCAAAATGATTTTATTTTTTGTATCAAAATGAAAATGAAAATATTTTTAATCTCAGATAAAAATCATTTTTGAAAATGTGTTTGATAGTTTTATCAATAGATTATTTTCAGTATAAAAAAAATCCATTAATGTCTCTATCTCTCTCTGTGCTCGAGAGAGGAGAAAACGGAAACAAAAAATGAAAAACGACTAAAAGTCATTTTTCATTTTTTTCTCATTTTACACTAAACGTTTTCATTTCCGTTTTTTGTCTTTAATTGTATCAAACGGCGTTTCTCTCTCGTTTTCATTTTTTCTTTCTCAAAAAACAGAAAAAACAAAAATAGAACCAACTCCAAACATATAAAAAGTTTTTTTAATTGGACAACCCATTTGCTTTTTTTCCCTTTTTTCTTTTTTTATTTTTATTTTTTTGTGAATTTCTTTTACATTTTAATTTTTTGTGTATTTTTTTTAAAAATATATTGTTCCTCACTTTATTTCTGTAAGCGTAATTTTTTTGTATGTGATTCTATTTTATTTTTTATTGATTAAAATAATTTTCTTCAGATGTATTCTTTTTTTTTTTTGGGTCAATTGTTATCTTTATACACATTTTTTAAAAATAAATTCAAAATTCTTTAAATAGTTGTGTAAATGAATTTCTCATTATTTGGTGGACGGTAAATTCTTCAACTATCTCTAACATGATAATACAGGCAGAGTAGTACCAATAAAAAAATTAAAATAATGATTGTAAGTCTGTAAAATTTGTACCCAAATATTTTTAAAATACGTCTAATTTATTAATTTAAAATTTTAATTTAAATTAAAATATGATTTTATATAAAAAAAATTATTATAATAAAAAATTTAGATATAACTATTTTTAAATTTTTTTTATTATAATAAAATTTAAATTAGTAAAATAAACTAACGTAACTTTGATAAATTGACCCATTTTGCAGTTATCAACTCTCAGTACTCAGTTGTGGGACTGGGCGATAAATTCAAGATGACCCCACCTCTCCATCAACAATCTGTCAATTCACTGAATTATGGAAACACATTGACAAATTTTTTTATTTATTTATTTTTAATTTGTTGAACCAAATATCGTCGACTCAATTATGGAAACACACAAATATCACCCAACAATTTCACATATAACAATCTACTTCTATCCACCACAACAATTTCACATTTTTCGTTTTCAACGACAATAAAATAGAAACATATATCAACTAAGTCCGAAGATCCCAAGAGATCCGTTATGACGTCGACGGAGACGGAGTCGTACGGACGGCAAGTGGTGGTGATAACGGGGTGCTCGGCGGGAGGGATCGGCCACGCGCTGGCACGCGCGTTCGCGGCGGAGGATTGCCTGGTGGTGGCGTCGGCGAGGTCGGTGAGCTCCATGGCCGATCTGGACGACGAGAACACGTTCTTCCTGCAGGAGCTCGACGTGCGGTCGGAGGAGAGTGTGCAGCACGCGCTGTCGAATGTTCTGGAGAGGTTCGGCCGGATTGACATCCTCGTCAACAACGCCGGAGTACAGTGCGTCGGCCCTGTCGCCGAGGTCCCTCTCTCCGCCGTCCAGACCACTTTTGACACCAATTTATATGGTATTTCAATTTCCTTTCTTTTCTTTTCCTTTTTTTTTTTTTTGATGATTATTTAACTATCCTAGCACATAAATTTATGGATTCTTTCCCCTTTTTTATGGTTCTTATGTTTAAAAAAAAATTTGTGATGTAGTGTTGTTGTGAGTAGTCAAAATATGCATATTTCAAGCATCAAATCAGAATGGCAGGCAAAAGACCATGAGTCTTTAATTCTAATTATAATTATTGAATTGTCAAATTATTGTTGTTGTTTTTGCTGGAAATGTAAATGTTGTTGTTGTTGTTGTTCTTATTACTGTTGGAAATGGGATTGTCAAATTAGATTAGAAGTTTTTTTGCCCTGTACCATTGCTAAGTTTGAATCACATCTCAAGTTTTTTCTACAGTGTTTCTTTCAAAAAAACTCAAATTCAACCTTTTTTACTATAACGTTGAATGTGCTTTTTAACTCAAGTTCTCAACTCAAACAAGCGAAACGAATATCTCTCTGTTTTTCTGGGTACTGTTTCTCATTATACTTCCTTTTTCGTTGATCATTTTCACTATTCTGGAACACTAATTATTAGAATTTTCTTTTTTGAAGGTTTCCAGGATAGTGTATGTATCTGAACTTTCAATGTGGTCAAAATCACAATAAAATGAAAAAGTATGCAAATTTGACAGAATCTTATACAGGTTTGCAGTTCAAAATAGAGTTATAACGGTAAAATTCTCTTTTTTTTTTTTTTTTGTTTCGAGTGTCTTGTTAATGTTATGTTGTTGTGAATAGCTAAAGAAAGCATATTTCAAGCATCAGATTGGAATTGAAAGCGAATGTCATGATCATGTTATTCTCATTGTAGAATGTCAAGAGAAGAAGAAAATGATGGCTGTTTTGTGGCCCTATTTTCCTTTCCACATTTCCGGTTTATTAGTGGTACGAAATTTGTCATGCTATTGTATGTATTGCATGAAAGCAAAAACAGCATTTTGGATTCATGTGATTGTTATAGCATATAACAACTTCAAAACACTGCTCTTTTCCTTTTCTTCTGATGTTGAAAGTATATAAGATTATGATACTGAAAATTGGAAGGAAAAGTATCTTCTTATCTTGTAGCTTTTCTTCCTGGTATCTTGCCATTCAATTGAATGTAATCCCGGATCTGTTCTTTCTTTAGAGACCAATTGGAATTTGTACAACGGTTTTATGTGTTGTTAGGTTTAGGACTTGTTATTTTAAATCCTTTTCAAGAGAAAGCTGGAAGGGATCTCAAATCCTATCCTATTTGACTACATGTGAGAAGCTTTTGAACCAAACTCTACAGACTAAGAAGACATATAAACAATTTGAAAGGTCTTCTTATAGGAACTGAGTAGGTGGGGGCATTTGTGTCCTATATAACAGTTTATTGAGCTTAGTTCAATCTGAAGATTAGGCCTATATAACAGTTTATCTATGTCAAGAAACTAGTTCTTTTAAGCACTATTTAATGTCACTAATCCACCCATTATATCATTTTCACGGTAACTTTGATCCTACTCAGTCATAGGAAGTACATCTTTTTTTGTTTCCTCTTTTTTCCTTATTTTTTGGGCTTGTTTGGAAAGTTTTTGCTTTTGCTTTTAGTTAGTAGAAGAAATAAGCAAAAGTTGTAGTTTTTCAGCTAGCATTTGGAACCACACTTTTGAAAGGCCTTCACAGGCCAAAGTGATTTTAAAATTTTCCATTAAGTGACAAAAATGTTAAAATGAAGTTTATAATGTCAAACTGAAACTTCGATACAAGTTTCAAGTTTTATTCAAAACAGTTTTTTTAACAACTGTATTTTGCGGCTTTGACTAGAAGCTCTTCTTGAGAGCCTAAGTCTGATAGATCCTTCAAACACTTATAGAAGCAGTTTTTGGACTCAGGAAGCCGAAAGAAGCTTCCAGGAAGCTCTGACAAACAAGCTCTTCATCTCCATGGAAAAGGATCATAAGCCAGAGAGCACTTGCCTATTAGAATTCAATTCTTTTGTCTAATCATGTTTCGTAATTTCTTAGGTCCAATGAGGTTGATCCAAGCTGTTGTTCCTCACATGGTATCAAGGAGAAAGGGAAAGATAGTAAACGTTGGAAGTGTCACTGCTCTGGCCCCTGGACCATGGTCTGGTGTTTATACTGCATCAAAAGCTGCTCTACATTCGCTAACGGATTCTCTTAGGTTTGTCATCACTCTCTCGCTCTTTGCTTTTTAACTCTTTTTTTTTTTTAATTTAACTTTATTTATAACTTCACTATACCAGTGTGGTGAAATACATATTCAGTCATGTGGTAGCCTACCACTTCCACTAAAAAGTTCGCACTCAAATGAAATGTGTGATTTTTTATGCTTGCAAATTTGGATAGAGCAGATTGAAATTCTTCTTGGCTAAAGAAGTCTTCTGGTTTTCAGAATGTGGTCAATTGAATAAAGTTTATCCCTGTATATGGTGTACCATTTTATTGGACATGGCCAATCACACGTTTTACATCTTTCATGTTAAGTGTGCGTGCACACGTGTTTCCTCTTAACTTTGACTCTGATCCAGTGGCCGAACACATTGTTGATTTTTACCCCTAAATTTTTTGTAAAACTTTGGTTGTATCCCCACTTTATAAGAAAAGCTATGGTTGTGCTCCCACAATGATTGAATTATATAACCATCTCCTCGTTCCATACAAATGTCCTTATTCCCCATACAAATCTAGTTTTCCTTTTAGTAGTTCCCTACTGAAACAACAACAACAACAAGCTTTAATCCCATCTTAATTGGGGTCAGCTATATGGATTTTACTTTTTCACACAGCTCTGTTTGAAATTAGATTTTTTTGAATGCCTAGATGTAGAATGTCATTTCTAACTACTTCGGTCCATGTAATTCTTGGTCTACCCCTCCCTCTCCTAGTATTAGGTATAAGAATGTCCTCCCAAGCATGAACTGGTGCTTCTAGCGGTCTATGTTGGACATGCCCGTACCACCTCAAGCGGTCTACGCGCACCTTATCTTCTATTGGTGCTACACCTACTTTACTATGAATAACTCCATTCTTTATGTGATCCATTCTCGTATGGCCACTCATTCATCTTAACATACGCATTTTTTCCACACACTCATCTTACGTATATATTGTCTCTTTATGGTCCAACATTCACTACCATATAACATGGCTGGGCGGATTGCAGTCCTATACAGTTCCCTACTGAAAAAAAAAAAAAAGAAGAAAAAATAGCTGCGCCACTGTTCTGATCCTCCTATTCTATTTCTGTCAGATTGGAACTCCGGCCCTTTGGAATCGATGTCATTACTGTTGTGCCAGGAGCTATCAGATCAAACATAGGAAATTCTGGCATGGCTACCTACAATCAGATGCCTGAATGGAAACTGTATAAACCTTTTGAAGCAGCAATGCGTGAGAGAATCTTTCTTTCTCAAAGACCAAATGCAACGCCCTCAGAAGTGTTTGCGAAGAAGACGGTAGCCGCCGTTCTGAAGAAGAATCCGCCGCGTTGGTTCTCCTATGGCCCATTCTCTACCCTTCTGTCGATCATGTACCATTTGCCACTCTTCATTAGAGATTTTGTCTTTAGGAAGCTTATGAAATGTTGATTTTTGATGGGTATGTATTTGCTTGTTGATCTTCTTGAGATTTATATAGCAAGTGCATGCTTTCTATTTTTGGAATCACGTTTTCATAGAAGCATGAAGATGCTCAGATTCTAGTATAAATTTTATGAACCAAAGTAATTTTTTTTTCTATGTTTTATTATAATTGTGTTTTTTTTTTTCATCTCTTGAAATGAAAACTATAGAAACTATTGCTAACCACGGTTGTGGTTTTGCTGCGACAAGGACAAGGATTGAAAATTTGTGGAAACAGATATCTACAAATTATTATATCTTCAAATTTTGTTGGAAGTGGCGCTCTGTTTGCTTACGCGGATGAAGATGTGTTGGCATGTTGTGAGATTATTACGAGTCAATAACCTCATTAATCCAACTTCTTCCTTTGAAAATTTGGGCATTCTCCAATGGAACTTTTGATTTATGTGGAACACCGTTCTCTGTCGAAAAGGGCAAAAAAAAAAAAAAAAAGGCATATTGCACAAATACATCTTGAACGTTTCTTCATTTGCAAGTTACATCCTAAACCTTTGTCATTGACATTTAAATTCGATTATTCTTGAGAAATCAATCCAATCGGCAACGGTCATCAATTAGTGGACGAAAATTAGCGTTTAAATATTAAAATTAAAAAGTTTATGATCTAACTTGCCAACTATAAAAATTTTATTGGCATAGTTTTCTAGATTCTGTCGCCCACAAACTATTCGTTTTCTATATAATGCATTCCGAACTTTAACTGCCTCTGGAATTTTAAAAACAATTGTAATTGAGGTTCAGTAGATAACCAATGTTATCAAATTCACGGTTTAAAACACGCAATTTGTATATGAAAGTTAAATATCGTCATTTTTCAAATCATGTCACGTGCAAATTTCATGTCTCAAGACTGTCAATTTGATAGCGTCATTAATTATTAGACTTTAATTGAATTAATTTTAAAGTTTCTGGTGCAATTTACTAAAATTAAAAGTTTGGAATCCATTATGCAAATATTGAATAGTTTTGGGTCAACAATACAACTTACTCTGTCTCTAATCATGGAGAACTTCTCCTCCCAAGTTAAATCGGGCATAATTGATCACTACTAACAGTACTCATATCAATTTAGAAGAGAGAAAAAAAATGAGATAAGAATAGGCAACCTTCACAAGTAGAATGTCATTGTACAGATTGCATTGCAATGTTTTCTTCAGCAATTCTATTGGCGTGGTCCTCTAGTTTAGAAAGCTTAACTTAATTTGATGTTCTCTTTAGCAACAAAAAATTAACGTCATAGGATCTTGTTGCTCATACCAAAGATTTCTTTAAAATGCATTTGATCTATTTATAGAGTTCTCCTATAGTTGTTATGGTACTACTAATAGTGTGATGCACCAATACTCTTTAACTCTTATTCCTCTATTTTGTTTGTTATGCCCCACATGTTTATCTTTTGCAATTTTAGGCCTCGTTTACTTTACGAATTTGAGTTTTTAATTCGAATTGAGATGTGATATTTTTTTAGAGTTTTTTACTGTAACAAAAAAAGTTAATGTGACATTTTCTGAGAGTTTTTTATTAAAAATCTAAAACTGAAAACTCAAATCAATGAAATAAAGAAGCCTTACAAACTTTAACATTAAACAACTACAAGGTACATTGGGAGATCCGTTCAGTCAAATCTCAATTGTTCGCCCATAATCAATTTAATCAAAACTCCTTGGTCTAATCGACGTAGAGAGAAAAGACACGTAAGAGAGAGAGAAAACACCAGTACCGTTGGCCGGAGCTCTAGGGCTGCCTCCTGGCGTGTCGCCGGACCCCCGTCCTTGAAACTTCATTCTCTGACTCGTCTCATCTTGGGCATTTCAGTGGTGGGGCGGTGTTCCTGCGGTGGCTCTATTTGGTCAGATATGTTCCGAGTCGGTGGTTAGGTGTTGAGAGTTTTGGACTGTGTTTTCTGACATGTCTGTCGCCCAGTGGTGGAGCGCCCTCGGGGTTGTGTTCCGCTCCATGGATGGCATCTTTTGGCGGTGGTGTGGTTTGATTCCGGCGAGGATCATGAAGCCACTATTTGCCGGCGTTTTTTCAACTTCATCGTGCGTCTTTTGAAGCTCCCCTGACGAGTCCTTTGCCGACTGTCCCTTCCTCAGAGGCTTACGATGGCATTGCTGGGCGGTTTTTCTTTGTTTTTCAGGGTATTTTGGTTTCCAATAATGGTGGGTTTTATCCCATTTTGTTAGTCTTTGTTCTTGTTTGGTGGTCTGGTATTTTGCCGGGATGCCGACCTCTAAGGTTCACCAGGGAGATCACAGAGATCGTCGGAGTCGAGTTCGTGTCGACGGAAGTATGGGCAGTCACCGGATCGGAGGCGTTTAAAAGAAAAAGGTCATTGTTCTTCTACAGTAGATATGGGCCACGTTCCCACTAAAACTCCAAGAACTAGGTCGAGGGAAAGAGGCGAGAAAGTTGGTCCAGTGCATGTCATTTCCGATGTTGAGGGAATCAAATTTTTTGGCTTGATCTTTTTGATGTTCTCTATCTTCGTGTTGTAGTTTCCGTAATTGTAATAAGGACAGGGGTTTTCCTATCCAACTGGTTTGTGGTTTGGTGTTAGATTACGGTTATCGGTTTAAGGCCGTTGTTTGGCTAGATCTTGTTTGGTGAGTAGAACTTGATTTCGCTTCACCCTTCGTAGGAGATTTTCTTTCGGCATCCTCTGAGTAGGCTAATTATCTACTGATGTTCTATTAGTTTGCTGTGAACCTTGATTCCACTCGGTGGTCTTTTAGCCATTCAATGGCTTTTCCAGTTACTTTTCTGGTTGTTGTTTTGTGAGCTTTGTCCCTCCGTTTGTACTTGGAGCTTCTTATGGCTTTTTTAATATTACGTCTTTAGTCAAAAAAAAAAAAAAAAAAAAAGATACAAGGTACATTGGAGCATGGACTTCATCTCAAAAGTGCTTCTAGCAGTCAACAGAATCTAGTTTGCTTTGAAAGATTCAGAAAAGATAGATTATTTCCTTTTGGTGGCAAGTTAAACATATTTCTCTGAAAGGCTTCGTGATGCAAGCTGGGACTTTAAATTATTTTTTAGTTTATCTATCTTGAAATAAGAAAGGCTAAGATGGTCAGTAAGAGGGAATCAAAACCTACAAGTAGAGACATGTCGTGCCAGTATGATCCACTTTAATTAGACACAATCATGTTATTGTGCCGTGTTTAACACGTCCCATTATTTGTTTGTGTTGTATCATTCCGACCCACAAGTCCTCATCTATTGACCCGACATGGCTCATTAGCCTCTTTATGTATCACATCGTGTCGTTTCGGCCTACATGCTTAATCGTGCTATCCCATTTTAATATTAGTTTTCATTGTTTTGCCTTTTTTTCTTAAATTTGGATGGACTGTTTGAATTTTTTTTTTTTTGTGAGAAATGATTAAATACACATAACAAAAAAATAGTATAAAAATTGATATAAAAACTCAAACATTGTTGAAATATATTTGATTTATTCAAAAACAATTTATTCTTTTAAAGCAACTAGCAAGAAGTAAAGTACAATGTATAAGGAACACAATTTTCACATATTTATATAATAGATTCTTTGTAAATTAAAGAAAAAAATGAAATAAAAAGTATTATTTAGTGTTAAAAGTGTCGTGTCGTGCCGTGTCATGCTTGCAAGATATGTCGTATCGTGGTTGGCCCAACGTGCTCAACACTTGAGCCCCGATACTGCCTATAAATAATTATTGTATTGTATTATGTCGGGCCGTGTTGTGCTCTCACACTAAGGAGATAACTCAGCTCATTTGACAGTTCTACTTACAAGGGATTGAAACTTAATTTCAAACTAGAATGATAATCATATGCGTTTTCTATTGATAATAGTTTGCCTTATAAAGAAGGCTTACAACATTTAAAACCATAAAATATGGATTATACCCCGTGATTGTAAATAAAATGCGAAAATGGAAGATAATGGCAGCAAAATAAATAAGCAAACTAACAAATTTTATCTCACTAATACATCCTTAAAAAAATACTACATCAAAGTGCCTCTAGCTGTTAGTGCTCTTATTACTTTTAGGCAGA
Organism: Morus notabilis; assembly: GCF_000414095.1. Taxonomy (NCBI): domain Eukaryota; kingdom Viridiplantae; phylum Streptophyta; class Magnoliopsida; order Rosales; family Moraceae; genus Morus; species Morus notabilis. The sequence goes on from NW_010362300.1 coordinate 481,049, forward strand.
CTCACTGCTTAGTTTGTTGAAAGTGCTCAGCTCTACAAAAGCGTTGTGGATTCTATAATAAGATATTATAATCAGATCTGGAGTGGCATACAGAGTGGTTAACGTCTGCAATTTATACAAAATCTTTTGAAATCTCATTAGAAGACACTAAAGCCTTGTTCATTTCACCGATTCGAGTTTAGAATTCGAGTTTGTTACAGTAAAAAGTTCTCAGAAACAGTTACATCTAACTTTTTTACTATAGTAAAAAAACTCTCACATAAAGTTACATTTCAACTCGAATTAAAAACTCAAATCAGCAAACTAAACCGACCTAAGACGCATTTTGTTGTATTGAGTAAAAACATTAGTTTATGGTCTTTATCTGATAAGAGCATCTTTTTGTGTGTGAATGAATGTATTAAAAGGGAGAAGGCGGTTTCCATTTTAATTTACTATAGAACCATAAGTTTAAGCTTCTATCCAATGTGGGACGAAATCTAATTAACGAATCTTTTCTTGGTTATGCCACTTTAATCATCAATTTTACTCTCAACCAAATGAATCAGCAATCCTCATTACATTGTGCAGTATATTGTTGAATAATATTGCTTCTGGTTGTTCTCCCCCATTTAATTGTGCAGTATATTGTTGAATAATATTGCTTCTGGTTGTTCTCCCCCATTTAATTAACTTGGCAATGGGGGAGAACAACCAGAAGCAATATTATTCAACAATATACTGCACAATTAAATGGGGGAGAACAACCAGAAGCAATATTATTCAACAATATACTGCACAATGTAATAAGGATTGCTGATTCATTTGGTTGAGAGTAAAATTGATGATTAAAGTATATATATATATATATTTTTTTTGGTGGTATTACTTGAAAACTTGTTGAACCCTGTTATATTAAACTGGTGAGGGAAATTGTTTAATACCTTAGATATTCATCGAAATTTCTATAGGGATAAAACAAGTAGAAAAAGAGAAGTGTCTTATTTCATTAAAATAAAAAATAAAAAATAAAAACATTATTGAAATGCTACATTATCTTTTGACATGTTCACTTCAATTTTGTCCAACAAATACAGTAAATTACAAGCCTTTTGTTCCAAACATATATACGATAGTGTTATCGAGTCATTCCCCTCTTTAAAACGCTCACTCTAATCCTACACGCACTATTTACAAAAACTTAGGAGATATTTAGTTCATAGATTAGAATCATGTGATTATAATTATTTTCGATTTACGTGTATTTTTGTGATAAAAATATTATAACAAAGCATGAACCATAATTAAAATCATAGTTTGAATCCTCCAACCAAACATCCTTTTAACCTTATTTCTCTCACCCACTTACCTGATTACCTCATCTCCGTTTTTTGTCTACTATAACTATAAGATTGCCACCTCCAACTTTATGTTATTGACAAAAAAAAAAAAAAAAGATTAAAAAAAAGAACAAAACAAAAACGTCAAGTTTATGAGATCACATATAGATATTCAAGTAACATCAATATGTTTTTCTGACATATATCTTTCGTTGCTTTTTCTATGTAAATGAAACTATTACATTTTCAAAGTCAATAAGTTGCCAATCGAAAATTTCGTGCATAACATTTTTGAAATGTCTATATAATAAATTTGAAAAGCACAACTTCATTTATAAATAGGTAATCTTAACAAATATTTTTGGTGCATGAATCAAGATTTTTACTATTTATTTTTAATTTATAATCTTTTTAGTTAGATAATTACACTAATAAAATGATATTTATCAAGAATAATGAGTAAAAGTCTAGATTCATACACTTTTAAGAATAAATTCTCTATTTTTTATTTATAAATTCCATTAAAAAAAAAACTCACACTTACAAAAAGAAAATAAATATGTTTCTCTTTGGATATTGACGTTATCAAGAAAATTTTGAATTTGTTTGTTTTGGATGAAAGCGTTTCTCTCTCTCTCTTCTCTCTCCTCTTCTTTTCTTAAAAGCAATTCCATTACAATAAAAAGATGGAATTTACATAAAATGTAGGGACTGTATGAACATAGGTTGAATAGTGAAAGTGACACTATTATAAATAGATCACCCTTATTCATCTTTATCGACTTAAAACTCCACTATTTTTTCTTTATCAGACTATAAATAAATCACCTTATTAGATAAGATCCAACTTAATAGGACTATTATTTTGTGAGTATGGAGTTTTATCCTTATTGGATAAATATCATTTTTTTTTTTTATAAATAAGTTTGGAAGTAATGGCTTGCAATATGCGGAGAAAATAAGTGACACGTGTCCAAAAATAAAATAGCATGCGAACAAGAGTCGATCTACCTGTGGTTTATCTTTTCTCAATCCTAAAGAAGAGCCATCTCCCTATTAATACCAATCCCGACCATTTCCATTTTTCTACCTGTGGTTTACCTTTTCTCAATCCTTGTCGTTCCATACACATTAAAAACTTACGAAAATAGTAAAAAATAAGCTAATATAAAAAGCTTAAGAGAGTATATAGATCAATTTTTAGTTATAAAAATTAATAGGTCATAATTTATTAAGTTATGGTTCATAATCAGATAAATTATAAACAAATTTGTCAAGTTATGATTCATAACCAGACAAGTTATAGACAAAAATATTAATTTATAGACAATAACTTATCAAATTATAGTTCATAACCAACAAATTATGAACGAAAACAATAATTTGACTTATTTATTAACTTATGTAAACTATTGACTTATTAATTTTAATTTATCTCAAGTCTTGACCTATTTCCCTCTTTCTCCTTAAACTTATTCGTAAGTATGTCGATCAATATTCTAACTATAATAATAATAATAATAATAATAATAATAATAATAATAATAATGCTAATTAATAGTCATTGAAACTTCTTCAGCGAAAAAAGAATAATAATTTTAATTAAAAAAAATACAACACTTCTCGAGTAAGGTGCCAATGAACTACACTAGCAGAAGCTGCGCCACTAAAAGCCAGCATGTGTTGGATGGTATCCGAATTGGTCGAATCACACAACCTCTGAAATCTATATCTCAAAAAATGATCAAACAAAATAAAAGCTTTTGAAACAACAAACTGTATTGTCAAAAATGGTCTACCATCTACTTTAGTTGAAAATTAGTTTCACTGAGAAGTACGAGGGTGACCATAATACACAATTCCCGGGGGCTGAAGAGGCCGAAAACTAGGAGCTATCGGGGGTTGCTGTGTCAAGGGCATCGTTTGTTGTTGCGCTATTGGTGGCAGCTGTTGAGCCAATGTCAAAGGCTGCTGCTGAGCTAGAGGCACCATTGGACTCACCATATGTGGCAGAGGCGGAGGCAGTGGCAATGGAGGAATGCTACTATAACCATATGGGGGCATGACCCCGCCACCTGGCTGCATGTACGTCTGGGAAACAGGGTTAGAAAGCATGTGATATTGAGCCTGAGAATGTGGAGCTTGGTTTTGCATAGCTGGTTGGGGTACCAAAACTGAATGGTATATATGGCTTGGGGGTGCGGTAAGCGACTGTGTTGACATAAAAACATTTGGATCTGAAACTGACACGGACTTTTCAGGTATAGAATCTGAATCCATACTCAATGAAGCGGAAGTCTTAGTTAGACCTGCGTTCTTGGCTTCTTCAGCGGCGAAGGTAGAGAGAACGGAACTCATAATTAGTTGCGATGAGCTAGAAGCTGCAAGCCTGTCTGCAACCTCAGCTGCAATCACTGCAGCTGATTTCTTTGGTGCTTGTCCTGGTGTTGCATTTGCATCAGCGGGTGAAGTGGTCGCATTTGATGATGATTTTGATACATAACCTTCATCTTCTAGACGCTTCCGCATGTTTCTTGCTTCCTCTGCTTGTGCATATGCCGCCTATACATATGCATACACGGCAATGGTGATTAGATAACTGACAGGGAAAAAAATATCATCCCCATGTGCAAAATGACTCTTAACATGCAGCTACAAACACTAAAAGTAACAGAAAACTACAGTTGCTTGGAGATTTTACCCGCATTTGCTTTTGAACATTCTCCAGTTCGGATTCCTGCACAAGAAGAATAATAGGGAGTAAATGCATAAAACCTCAAATTCATTTCGATAATTGCATATGGAAGAAAAGTAAAATAAATAAATATATAAATAAAATACTATAATCCAATACCTGTTCATGCAGAGCTTCTTTTAATTGTGATACCAGTGCTAATCTACTCGTTTCAGCCAATTTCAACTTTTCTACACACTGCTTCAAAGTATTTTCTTCCTCCTCCAGTTCCTTAGCAAGAGTTTTTCGTTTTGGATCCTTTGCTGACAGCAACAAAACTTAAGCCTTAGAGCACAACACACTGACTAATTGCAGAAAAGTAGGAGCATCCTATTCTAAATAGATGTAACAAAAGAAGTACGGGGCAAAACTTACTTAGGCAGATATTAACTTCATAACATCAGTGCTTACCCCTAGTACAGGCAGTCTCAACTTCTTTCTCCAACTTTTGTATGCGGCTGGTGGCAGACTTGCATTTATTCGTCTCTGCGTCTTCATTGGGTTGTTCACTGAGCACCAAGTGAAATGCCGAAACTATCTTTTCAGTCACACCTCCAATAGAAAGTTTCTGGTTTCCACGGTAATGCTATGTCAGAGATCATATACTAAACATGTTTATGAATTTTTCATGTAGAAAAAAACCTATAACCAGGTGAGCAGAATAATCCTTTCTATTTCTACAGCAAAACCAAATTAATAAATGGAGCAGAACAAGGGGGGAGAAAAAGGCCGCTGTGCTAACCGTTCTAATGGAACGAGAATCCCTTTTTACAATCTTAACAGAACGAGTGCGTTTCTTACTACCCAACTCCAACGGTGGAGGCGCTTCATCCCCTAGAATTACTTCCTTGAGGCTCCGCGCACGCGATCCAAATACTCTTCTTTCTTCCCATATGTCAACCTAAAAAAAGTGAAATTACCAGCTAAATAAGTTTGAATTTTCAAATTTACATACTAAGGAACTAAAAGGTAGCCGACATAAAGGAGGTCTTCCTAATTGCATAACCAACATAGCATTTCAACAAGTAAACATTTATAATGAAAAGCATATAGCCATTTAGTTGGATTGATAGTCGTACGTGCCACAGGGTGAAAATAGCAGTTTAAAAACAACCCTTAACAGGAAAGAGTAGGAATGAACCTACCAATCTGGAGACGACTTTCTTTCCACGCTCATCACCTTTCTGAATAACATCCTTGAGTGCTTTTGGAAGAACCTTCCAAAATTCGGTAACAAATTCATTTCCATTTTTCTTACTGTTCTGCAGGATGTCATTTGCAAGATAAAGAAGAGGAACTTTCTGAACCATCTGTGAACTGTGGAACTGTTTCTCCCATGTTGCAACAACCAGTTCTGCTTTGCTCCGATGGAATATACACCAATGCGATATAGCTATATAACAAAGTTAAGATACAACTCCAAATCACACCGGGAAAAACAATTGTTTTGTGTAAATCATAGCGGAGAGTGATTTATTTAACTCTGAGTGTGCGGACCCTAATTATATCCTAGACACAGAGTTAGCCCGCGGATAGATATTGGGATTTTCACACATGTATGACAGCTGAAATTACACGTCTATTGTGGGGACCCTGATTTTGAGAATTAGCTTAATACAGAGAAATACAAAAAGAATGACGGGCTTGAAATGTGTGATTCTCTTATAACTTTCATCTTCATCATTAAAGAAATTCAGTGACGGTTGAAAGTTGACATAGCTCTTCGATTAAGGATGTTCACCTTGTAAATCTTCTTTTATATATTATTGTTCTTGTTAGTAAATAATCAAGGGGTTTAATCCATTACAGTCAACAATTCAAAAAGGAAGAAAAACTAATCCAAAAAAAAAAAAAAAGAGAAACTTGGTAGTGCAAACTCCAAATTTATCAAATTAGGGTTCATAAATAAAAAGTTCATTGTTTTCTAACGCCAAGCAACGAATATATAAATAAAAACCTTAAAAGTTCATTGCTTTGATAAAAAAGAAAGAGGTTTATGAATAATGAGAAAACCAATAAAACCATAAAATAAAAATAAAAATGGGAAAAGATGATTATAAGCAAAGGATACTTTCAATAGACTGCTGGGTGCTGTTGACCTTGGAAAGCTTCTCAGCAAGTAACGGCTCGCTGAATACACTATTCATCCCACCTCCACACTGCCCACTTCAAAAACCAGCTCCACTATAATTTCAAATTATTCAATAAATAAATAAATAACTTATACCCTAAAAAAACCTTAATTTCATCAAATAAAATAAAATAAAAAACATGGGAATCCACAAAACTAAAAACCCAGAAAAGGGACAGTCAACAAAGAAAGAAACTCCAATTGGGTAAAATTATATGCGGTGTATTGTAGCCTAAGATTGGGAATTTTACAGAACAAAAAAGAAAATCAAAACTTTGACGTAGAAAGCAATTACTTTACCGGTCAATGCAATTCAGAAATGAAGGACGACGTTTTCAGTAGACTCCACAATGCAATGGCTACTCAGGATTGGAATAAGATGAATTCATAAGTTTGTGGTGTTGGGATGAGGACGGAGCAAAGTTGGAGGGTGAATTTTGAGAAACCCTAGAAACGAGTTTCGATTGTTCTATTGCAAAGCGGAAAGGGAACGTTTCGAAGGGAATGGAGATGGAGAACGGAAGAAAACAAGTCAAGACACAGAGAGACAGAGAAAAACTGTGTGCGAAATATATATAAACACACACACATATACATATATATATATATATATATAGAGAGAGAGAGAGATGGATAGAGAGAGGGACAGAGAGACACAGAGAGATGTCTAAAACGACGCAGATCAACGCTACAGTTTGAGTTTGAGAGAAGAGAACTCCTTGTGGATCCCAATTTACCCGCAACCCAATCGTTGGATCAAAGTCAACGTCAGCTCTAGATAAGTTCCAGAGTGGATGAGATCCTCATAGTTCAAATCACAATTACGTTTGTTTTCTAATATTCGTTCATTTACTAAATCATATTCATAATTCTTTATAATATTTTCTCTCATAAAAAAAATACACGTAAAACAAAAATAATTTTAAATTTATATAAACCAAACATCTTCTTAAGTTTTTAATACAATTTTTCTCTTGTGAAAATTCAAAGTCAATTATTTGCTAAGAGTATTTTTTTAACATAAATTTACTTGTTAACTTAAATTCTTAACTCAAAAAAAAAACAAAATTAACGAGGCAGAATTATACCTTGATAGTCATTGAATGCGTAATTAGAAATTGCGGATCAGAACTAGGAGAATCACGAGTTGGCGTACATTATTGATTAACAAGGAAAATTATGGTAATTTTGGTAGTGTACATTATTATGGTAGTTTAGGAAAATTATAAGATTTTAAAGATGACCGGACTTTTTCGACATGGAGAGGAAAAAAAAAAAAAAAGCATGCAAAATTCCTATTACACGTGGAATTGAAGGCTCGCAAAATTCCTCCACAATTGTGGTAGTATACAATATTATTGATTAACAAGGAAAATTATTAGATTTTAGAAAAATGAAGCATCGATGACCCAACTTTTTAGGCGTGCAGGAAAAGAATAATTGTTTCCAGCAAATCTCATATTTACTCGTCGCAATTAATAGATACATCATTTTTACAAACAATACTTACTAACTAAAATAATTGATAAATCTTATAGGTAAAATACCTAAAACACTCCGCGTGTTTGTCTAAATATCTTTCTGAAATAAATGTTACTCTTCTCAATCTATATTAATTGTTATTATAAATATGATTTAACTAAAAAAATAAATTAAAAAAATTAAAAATGTCCAAATAAATATTTCAATCAATTAAATACTTCAATTATGTTTTAGAAATTCTTCATTGTGTAAGATTGATTTTATTAATATTTTGGTCTAATAATATTTTAAATTATATTTAATAAAGATTAGGAAAGTTAATCTTCGAACTCTAAAAAATTAAATTGCTTTAGAAGGCATTTTAAGTTTTATTTTATAAATACATGTAGTGTTTTAGACATTTGTATAATAAAAGAGCTAAAAGTGGATTTAAGCAAAACACGGAGGACGTTTTTAGGTATTATCCCAATTTATATTTGTGAATAGTAATAGGGACACCAACTTAAATTTCAACTCTTAGTGTACCAACTGATGTAGCGTGTAAGTTGTTATTCTTACATTGGTGGATATTTAAAATATTATCACGTCAATTAATGAAATAGATTATATCTACTAATATAAAAAATGACAACTCGCATTTCAAATCAATTGGTAGAAAGAGTTAGGTCCCTCTCCCTTTAGGGTCGACCCCTGGCCCGATGAAAATAACAGACCAAGCCTGGCTGAAATTCCCATTTCACTTGACCCTAAAGGAGACAAATACCCAGTGCATGAGTTTAGATATTTATCATTTATTCTTAATTAATATCTTTTTTAGTCAAATAATATATTAGTCAAAAGGGTATTAATCAAAAGTAAGGTGTAAAAATCCAGACTCGTGCACTCTAAGGCTAACTTCATCAATTTTCTCTTTTGTTAAACTTTCCCTTAGAGCGTATGGGTCTAAATTTTTACCGCTTACTCTTAATTAATACCTTTTTAACTAATATAGTTGCTTGACGAAAAAGGATATTAATCAAGAGTGAAGAGTAAAACTCCAAACTCATACACTTTAAGAGGTATTTGACTCATTTTTCCTATCTGTTATCTTTTTTTTCTGAGAAAAACTTCATTAGATCCAATTTTATGGAGTCCCAATAGATAATGCATATTATCTCATTAATATAATTACACTAATATGAGATTCATTTGGCAACTTGTACCCAATCTCTGTTGGAATTGTTCAAGTTTAAATATAAGAAGGGTTGTAGCTTGACATCGAAGTCCCACATTGATAACTCATGAAGTGGAGTAGCACTTAAGAGAATTGGTTGTTGGAATGGCAACAAGAGAGTCTCTTGTGCCTTACATGGTGTATAAAGAGAATACTATTTATAATAATATATATATATATATTTCAATTTTAATTTTAAGATTTGGATTTAAAAGATAATTAAATTAGTTTAATTTATTTTTTGAGTGTACTTCCGGTTTTTAAAATCACAAAAACGTTGTAACATTTTTTATTCGGCAGCACATCTCTAAAAGGTCCATTAAAGGGTGTCATTTAATTATAAATACGAAAAAAGTTACTAGAAGAATTCACTCTAAAAATCTTGTTTCCTTTCTTCTCCAAATAGCACGTTCTCTGGTCTTGGTGTTTTTTCATTTTTGCTTAGTGTAAGAACACACAGAAAGGATTGTCATATCTTGAAGGCGATTGGTCACTGAAACCGCAAGCAATCTCACATATGAGAAAGAGCGAATAACGTTTTAAAGAAAGCGTATTTATTACATGTTTCAAGTCTTTATTACCCCACATAAAAAAATTAACGACTTATCCTTAAAAATATACGGGTTTAAATTTCATTATCTCATATGATTATTTGACTAAAAAAGATTATTAATCAAGAATAAGAGTAAAAATCAAACCTCATGAACTTAAAAGAATATTTATCAAGATTTCTCTTACTAAATTTTCAACAATCTCTCCAAAAATCCCTCAACGCACATCCCATGATATTATTATTCCCCACTCATAATAATTTGTTGTACATCACCAATCCAAAAATAATAATACCCCAAAACAAAGTTCAAAGTTTTGAGTGCGAACATCGAATTATAATAGCGTGACATTAGAAAATTCTGATTTATCTATTTAAATCTAGCCAAACCATATTAGATTGGTTGCTTACACCGGAATCAAATTACTCGCATTTCCGAACTTGTTTTCCAACTTCGTCCCCAAATCTGTTTTCCCAATCGTTTGTTTAAGAGGTCATGAACTAATGAAAACGTGCGTTTGTTTTGCCGTTCTTCCTCTTTGCTACGAGATTCCGTAAACCTGATTGTCGCTATTACCACCGCCTAATTTCTTTATAAAACAAGGGTTCTTTCAATAAGCAACAAATTGCAGAAAGTGGGCCTCAAACGCAGATCCTACATTTTAGAACCAAAATAAAGTATCTCTAAAAAGATCAACAAACTAAAAACTCTGGTACAAAAAGGAAAACCAGGTGTAGCTAGATGTGTGTTTAATACATCCATAAAGACAGCTCTCAATTATAAGGGTTCTAAATACTAAATACTAAATTTAACATACGCCAACACCAAAGCAGTTCTCCAAAAAAAAAACCCCGCAACTCCACCATGGAAGGACACTCTCCTTTCCACCACCAACATCCGCAGACCTGCAAAAACAGTAATAGATGCTTCTTTACCCTTATTCAGCATACCAACAAACCCGAAAGACAATCTCCATAGCAGCAAAGGATAACTCTAAAATAGTGTCCCTACTTCTAAGTGTTTTTCCCTGCTGCAAGTTTTGAGGCTGCTTGTTCTTCCGACAATGGAAGGTAATAGATACGAGGAGTCGCTTTGGTTTTGCGAAAAAGGTCGTCCAGTGTGACAATCGGAGGATCAAGCTTCTCTGGTAGCGGGGGTGGAGGCGGTAGAGGAAGCCGCTCTCTTGCTTGGGGAGGATTAGACAGAGGTGGCGGTGGAGGAAGTGATGGTGGGGCTGCAACCTGCTGCCTATGTTGGCGGGGGGACGGCTGGGACTGTGAGGCTGGTGGGGTCGGAGGAACAACAGGAGCTGCATTGGCAAGTGCAGCCGGAGCCTGTGGAGTCTCCAACCGGTCTTTAACTTCCTGAGGATCAACAAACTCAGCTAGAAGAAGGCGCCCACCATTTGGAGGCCACTGTAGGTTATACACAGCATTCCGTGTTTCTATGGCTTCTTCGACTGAGGAATACTGCATAATCATAATCATCAAATTTCATATTAATTTGTTGCTTCAATAGTTTACTAATCAAGATGTGCACGCACATGCAAATGCGAGTGCAGATATGGGCAAAGAGGCTTACAGTGACATGGCAGTGATAATCATCAAATTTCATATTAATTAGTTGCTTCAATAGTTTACTAATCAAGATGTGCACGCACATGCAAATGCGAGTGCAGATATGGGCAAAGAGCCTTACAGTGACATGGCAGTGATAATCATCACATTTCATATTAATTTGTTGCTTCAATAGATTACGAATCAAGATGTGCACATGCAAATGCGAGTGCAGATATGGGCAAAGAGCCTTACAGTGACATAGCAGTGGGTCTTAATGTGATCCATCCAGAAACTGGTAATATTCCCAGTTTTACCCAGAAGTTCTTGCACAGCTTTCAGGGTAAAGGGGCGCAGAAAACGATCAATTCTGAGAGAGTTAGTTGGAGGTTTCGGAGACGGTGGAACTGCAGAAAAACAAAAAGAAACAAAATGAAATCATATGTTTGATATAATTATCGGAATCCAAAGCAAGGTCATTAAGGAACTCACCAACACGCTCCTTAGGTGTATCCTCACTAGTAGTGGAGTCCACTCTGGTGAAGCGCTTAGAAAGCGGGGACTGAAAAGTATCCTTGGGAGTAGCTGTAGGTGTAAGGTTGGAGCTTTGTGGCTCTGGAACTTTTAGGCTTTCAGTGTTCCACCGCCGTTGCCTCTTTAGAGGCTCATTGTTTCCCACCAATGATTGATCTTGAAAAGCAAAAATACATTTATTTAGGGGAAAAAAATATTAAACTGAACAATGGAACAAAATAGAGGCAATAAAAGAAAGCTTGAAGACGAAGATATGAAAAGTGGAAAATTAATGAAAGTCAAAATTCTTAATGCAAGGGACATCTATGCCTTCGTCTCATCAACAAAATATTTTTCCTTGCAACGCAATCACTAATGGCAGGTATAAGGTACACCAACATCATAATAGGTCAGATAAAAGACGATTAGCATACACAAACATCCATCATCAAACAACATGCAAACCAAACAAAATTTAGTATTATACAGTGGCAGTAAATTCTGAAGTGCAATTCTCATTGAAAAAATAGTGGCAGCATAAAAGCAGTAAAGTCTCAATCCCTTTCTATTCTGTAATTTTCAAGTTCCCCTGAAAGGCTCTTTATGGGCCTTAAGTACTAAAACACAATGGCCAGAATTGAATCAACCTTTTCATCCACAATTATAAACCGTAATAGCTCCTATTTTTCAGGAAAAATAAATGTCACCGGCACACTTGTCCACATATGACCTAAAAACCCCATTCCATTTCTAAACTAGATAACAGAGCATAGTAACTGAATTTCCACATTCACCACCATGTCTAAAGCTCCTAAATCAAGTACAGTTAGAATAAATGAATGCCATCATGTTGATGACCGGTGTATTTGATTTAGAAATGTTAAGTTGTACAATAAATCTAGCAGAAAGTGAAATACAAGTGCTTAATATTATCTTAAGCGCATGAATTCATAACCAACAAGAGCACATTTCACATTCCCGGGACAGATACCATCTTGAAGAAGAAATGCACACAAACACATGTATAAATGCATCTATGCATGTATGCGTGTAGCAACATATGTATGCATAATGACAGAGGGAATCTTAAATTAACAAGTCTAAAAATGCCTAAAAATAAAACAATTAGAAAACTATAGCTGAAAAACTCACCACTAAGCTTTCTTTTCTCCACCACAGCAGATGGACGATCTTTAGTCTCAACATGAATGTCCTTTTTGTCTGCAGAAAAATCATCCCCCGTGATATCAACCTGATCCTCCTCCTTTACATCAAACACTCTTGTTTTCTCACTCTTATCTCCCACATTATCAGACCTATACTTAGAATCAACTTGCTTACTCTCCAGCACATCTTCTTCCATAGAATCATCTCCAGAACTTCTGTCTAAATTTAACTTTTCTGAGTACCCCACATCTACAATATCATTTTTCTTGCTCAAATCTGCATTAGTACCAGTAGTGTCATCCTTCTCTTCGACGGATGTGTTGCTCTCGTGTGGCTCTTCAACATCCATAGGATGTGAGTCACCACCAACTGGAACAATAGTAGCGGATGATGGTGCCACCATCTCCGGCTTAATAACATCTAATTCTAATTTGACATTATCAGCAATTATATTATCCTTTAGTTCATTCTTTTCATTAATTGACACAGAATCAGTAGAAATAGAATCATATTTTACTGGAGACCCTAAGTTAGGGCTGACCTCAGATACCTGGTTTTTGGAAGCAGAAACGTCGGGCCTGAATTCCTCGGATGTAGGCTTTGAATACTCATTCTCCAGCTGGGGCTTGGAATTGTCAATTTCCAGCTGGGTCTTTGAGTCTTCAGCGTCTACCTGGGGCTTTGAGTCGTCACTCTCTACGTGGGGCTTCAAACGCTCACCATCCAGCTGGGCCTTTGAATCCACAATCTCCAGCTGGGCCTTGGAATTTTCATTCTCCTCCTTAATCTGAGTATCTGGCAAATCTTGCTCTCTTTCTTTTACCTCATTCACCACACTCTCAGCGACCGTAACACTAGCATCCACAGTAGTTGCATGAACAACAGACATCTCCTCCACCACTTTCATTTCCTCCACCACTACCGAATCTTTGCCAACAAGAACATACCCTTCCTGAATATTTCCTAGATCAAAGACTGCGGCACTATTATTAGTGTCAACTTGAACCGGAAGATTATCCACCTTTCCAGTCTTCTTACCAATACTACCTTCATCTGCAATTCCTCTAACGCTTTCATTAAGAACCTCATGCGTGTCCAAATTTGTCACTACAACCTCAGGTTGAGGACTGAATTCAAGATCATTATCAGCATCATTCTGAGCATTTTCCCTCTCAATACGAACTGCTTCATCCAGACGTTTTACCAAATCCTCCTTCAAACCCCTGGTTATCAATTTCCTCTTCCTAAGTTCCTCTTTCAACTCTGTAACCCTCCAATGATCAAGTGGTCGATTGTCTAGAATCTGATATGGTGATGACATTTTTCTCCAATTGAAACCTAAAGTCAAACCCTGATTAAATATACCCAAATATTCAAAAATCAGCTGAATTAAAAAATGAAATTAAAAAAAAAAACAAAAGAAATAATAAAAAGAATTTACTGTATTTAAATTTCAAGTTTTTACAATAAGCAATGCATACATACATACAAGATACACGAAGATCCATTAGTTCATTAGAGCAAAAGGATATTGAAAAATAAATAAATATCATATGCATTATATGGATTGATTTACTAACGAAAGATAATGAAATTCGAAAAACATTGTTACAGTGAATTCAAGGTCGTATTATATTAGTTAAATAAAAAGAAGATGGAATTCAACAAGACCGCTTCTTTCATGCTAGGTAATTGAAAGGACAACAAAGAAAAAAATAAAAATAAAAAATACTATTCAAGGAAAACTCAGAAGGGAAAAAGAATGAAAAAATAATAATAATCAAAGGTAATTTCCCTCAAAGCTACCAAATTTCCGCCACAAAGCCCTCAAATTTTCTTTAAATAACCAAACAAGACACAATGCAAGTGAACCTTGAGAAGAAGAACCCAAACCCAATAAATATTGTCTGCCATAAGCTTTGAAATTAAACTCATAAATAAAAAATTCAGTAATTACTCACAGGAATGTTCGATTCGGATCGCGCCAATATAGAGAAAAGGCCCACAATTCCTTAAACAGAGCGATTGGGAGAAAAAAGTGAAACCCTAATTTCACAACAGAAAACCTCCCATTAGCGAAGAAAGCACAGAAAGCATCATTATCATCTACAGAAAAACCCACAACGAAACACGACAATTTCTCCAATTTCAGAGCTCTCCCGAAGAACGAAGACCCCCAAAAATATTTAGTCTGCTTCCTGAAAACAAATGAAACCAGAAAAAAAAAATCTCTGAAACAGAGAAATTAAAGAACAAATTAGAGAGAGAGAATGTAGAGAGATTAAAAATCGAACAAAAGAAAGTAAATTTCCGGTTCTTTTTTCCGCTTTGGAAGCAAGAAAATTGGGTAATCTAGGGTTTCTTATTATCTTTCGCTTTGGCTATCTGTGATATCGAACATAAATCAGCGGGGACCAAGCGGGCTTTCGTTGAAATACATTTTAAAGATTTTTTTTGGTTTGCGTACATTCCAGAAATACCCTCCATCTTATTTTTTTCCGCTGTTGATTAATCAGCTGGGCTGGGCTGTGCTCTTTTGGGCCATGCGATACCAATTTTACAGCAGATTCATGAAACAAAATTAAATAATAACATTTAAAACAACATGAAATAAATAGTAGTTTATTTACGACTATTAAAAATATTTTTTCAATGTAAATTTTCCGATTGATAAAAAGTTTTTTTTTGGATTAATAAAATTTTTTTACCATATAAATTATTTTTTACTAACTGTAAATGAAATATTTACATAATAAATTGATATTTATTTTAAATAGTTTAAAATTTGTTATTCGTTTAATTTAATTTTATAAATATGTTATTTATTACAAATTTCCTAAAAAAAAAAAGAAATAACAATTTAAAAAACATTAAAGAAGCAAATGTTAGTTGAAAAAATTAAATGAAAGAAATATCAAATTTTGTAAAAAATCTAAAACACCATCAATCCTCCCTCTTCTTCTTCTTCCTTTCTCCTCGGGACCATGAACAGTGCCAGAATCATGAAGCCGCTGATGGTGGAATCAACGCAACGCCAGAATATCAAAGCTCGCCATGACATCAGCGTTAGCATCTAGGAGATTGCGCAGATTACACGGGGAAGAAAGAGAGGACAATAGAGAGAGAAGAAGGGCAACTAAGAGAGATTTTTTGTTTAGAACATTTTTTTTTTGGTTTTACGCCTCATAATTCTTCTTCAGTCAGGTGGGGCAGAATACCGTACAAGTATTAATAGCATAGCAAAAATGTGTTCCTCATTATTAATATGTTTGCTCGCAGTAATTGTGTCCTCTCAAGCGAATCGATGATGTATCATTGATGCACTTACTAGTACTAGTACATCTGAGAAGTCTTATTTGGATTGTCGTAAATAACCCTAAACTGTAGATTATCCCAAACCTACACCGACGTATTGCAGCGATTCTCAAATATCACAAAACATAATACGATATGATGAGATAAAATGCAATGGCATCGATTTTCAAATATTGCAAAACATAATATGATATAATGAGATAAAATGCAATGGAAACAAAGACACAGGTAATGGGTTACCTACTTTTAATAGTCAATGTGAACCCTTTCAATTCGAACTAAAGAATTCAGAACGAATCAAATCTGCCTTAGTAGGATCCGAACCTACAATCAGTTATTTAACAGCCGACCGCTCTACCACTAAGCTACTGAGGAACAATGGGAGGTTAGATCGCGGGGGGAGAGAGAGAGAGAGAGAGAGAGATTAAAAGCAATCGACATAGAGAGAAGTGAGAGCGCGTGACAAATAATTTTTTGATTTTTAGGTATTTAAAAGGACATTTTGGGTAATGCATTGTGTTAAAATTTTTAATCTAATATTTTTTGTTATTTACTAAACATTTTTTAATATATGCTATTAGTTTGTATTAACTCTCCAAATTTGTTATTTCCTTTATTGACCCTTTAGGTTTTTTTATTTTTAAAGTAATAAAAAAAAGTGTTAGATTCATATTAACCTGAATTTAATATGAAAAAGGATCAATTTCAGATTGGTTCATCTAATATGAACATGACGTGAAAATCATTTGAAAAATAGGGAAAATGCACCATATAATATATTTTATAGTTATGTTTAAAGTAAATACTATATTTTTTAAATGATAATCAATTATAGCATATTATTAGTTTTCATTTTAAAATATATTAATCTCTTCCAAAACTACCCTTTCATTTAGGTTACATTTTTTTTCTCTTCTTTGAACCCAACCCGGCCGTTTCTCTCTATCTCTCTCTGTCCCCAACCCACCCCTCTCTCCTCCGAGCACTCTCCCTCTCTCTCATGGCGATCTCTCTTGTTCTCGCTTTTCTCTCTCCTCCGGTGAACGTTGCACAACGCCGCCACCAATCTTCGTCAAGTACTGCCGTCATTATGCACTCTCTACCGCTGCTGTCGTCATTCGTGCACCGGGTTCAATGTCGCGACGAAGGTCCTTCTTTCCGGCGCCGATTCAACTATTGTGTTGCCTCTTTTTTCTTCTCCACCGCGATTCAACCGTAGAAAGAAGATCGTGCTTTGCTCGTTGTGATTCCGATTTCCCTCTTTCCCCCCTTTCTCTCTATGCGACGGCTTCGCAAAACTCGTTCCCGTTCCTCGTTCGCTGTCCCCAATCAATTGTGATAGGTGCGGCGACTATTGATTTAAGATCCGCCTCCTAGAGTTCCGATCGACTTCTGGACAGATCCGTCAGTGTGGATTTCAAATATTATGGTTAGCGACCATATATGTTGTTTGGTTCTTTTATTTCCTCCTTTTCTTTATATGTATCAATCTGAAAAAAGAATATGTGTGTGTTGATTTATGAATATTTCCTTGATTTTTGAGTTGAGAAAACTGAGCATGTATTCGTGGAAGAGCTGTTTCTGGTCTTTTAGAAACAAAAAGATGAAATAACTAAAGTTTGTTCATTGATGTATTTTATATGATTTCGATCAATGTAGATTTTCCTCGGCAATAATAACCGTATTTACCGATAAATATAGTGTTAAAGGGTTAGATTTGGTGTCTTAATTTTTAGATAAATATGATATTTACTTGTAAATACAATATTTACTAGTAAATACAGTGTTAAATGGTCGCCGGAATCGATTGTCAAATTTTTATATAAATATAATATTTAATAGTAAATACGATATTTATTGATAAATACAGTATAAAACGGTCGCCGAAGTCAATGACTGAATTTTTTGTTAAATATAATATTTACTAATAAATACAATATTTATTGATAAATACGGTATTTAATTGTAAATGCAATGTTAAACGGTCGTCGAAAAAATATCATCGAAAAATGGTCACTAGTCGCCGGTTCCTGTCATAGTAGACTTGACTATAATCTATCTATTTTAAAAAATATGCTATAATTTATTATTATTATTTTTTAAAATAAATATTTAGGGGGAAGAGTGGGGTGGAAATGGAGATTTAGGGGTACGTTTAGGTTTTTAATAATGATTAAACCTTAAAATTTTAAATTATGCTATAATTTACTAGTTTTTAAAAATATATTATACTTTACTAATCACTCTACCAATTATGCTATATCTCTCTTTATCCTAAAAAAAATATTTTACATCGTATAGTTTAGACTTTGTTATGGACTTATGATCTTATATATAATATAGTTCTTAATTCTTATAATATTATGCTCCTATTTGCTTATTTTTTATGGGTGCTATCACATTTTAGTAAGTTATGAATTAGTGTGTAAACAAAACTCAATAAAAGGACAATTTTTTTGAAAATGAATAAAAGGACAATTTTTATGTCGATCTTAAGTTCATGTATCATTTTCGTATTGTATTATGTCAATTTTATTGTTTTTAAAATTTACATGTCATGGTTCATATTTAGGTTAGATAAAATTTAAAATATAAATAATTAAAATACAATACGAATACAACATGTAACTTATCACATCAAGAACCCATGCTCGATAAACTTTCATTGGAGAGGGGGCATGTTTCACAGTTTTATATGCTTATGTAGGTTTATTTATTTTTTTCGTAGGTTTTACTTTATAATGAAATTAGTTGGAAGCATGTATATAAGTATTTTGTGTATCTAACACTAGTGAGCATCGGCTAGTTGGATGGATTTTTGAAGTTTTTCTACACACCCAAATCAAGTTTTTTTCTTTTTAACGATGGGATTTGATGTATTCTTCAATTCAAATTTTTGTTCTATTGTTTTGGAAATTTCAAAACAAACCACTAATAAGTCTAATTGTTGTGTGCAGCTTGATACCGAGCACTTTAGGTTTGAAGTGTTTCCTCAAGCACCTATCAAAATTCTAAATTTTTCTATAAATAAAATCCCAAAAACACGTCCGAGATGTTTGTTTTCAAGTATTGAACTCCAACAAGGTCAAAATAGTATATCTACTGCTTGTTCATTTACATGATTTGAGTTCATATCTTAATTTGAGTTAAGGTGTATTTGAGCATGTTTTTGAGTTGAGACTCTAATTTGAGTTGTATTTAGATGTGCATATTTTGAGTTATGGTTTGAATTGAGAATCTATTTGAATTTGTGTTTAAGTGGATCAAAACTTGAATTTGTATTTAGATAATATTTTAATAAAAACTCAATGGTGATAAAAAATTTGAATATGGTATATGAGTGATGTTTTATTTGTCTATTTCTTGTGTAGAAAAAAATTATTTTAATGGGAATTAAAATAAAAAAGTTATGGCGTTTTTAAGAATAGAAAAAATACTGTTCATTAACTTGAGTTTGAGTTTATCAACTTGACTTGAACTCAGATTTTAACTCTAAACTTAAGTTAAAACTCAAGTTAAAATTCAAATTCAAACTCAAATTTTACAACAAAACAAAAAAAACTTGAATAAAATTCTAAATTGAGTTCAAACTTTTTTTGAGTTTAAGTGTAAATAAACGAGCCAATCTAATAACTTTAAACATGTAAAATGTGTTGATTTGGGTCCTTTGACAACTTAAGAGACAATTATATACTTTCTAGAATTCAACCTTAACAAAAATAAGATAAAGATGTCAAAACGTTACTTAATAATAAAAAATGAATTTACGATTTAATGGTTTGAACGTGGTTTCAAAATCGCAAACTAAACCAATTAAAAAAAATCAGTTGTTTAAGTGGAAATTAAACAGACAAAATGACGGTTTTGGCGGTTTTAAAAGTGACCATTTCAGTTTCGTTTTACAAACAAAGCCCTTCTTTTTAAAAGATATCAGTTCCCCTTTTATATTTTATTTTTTTAGGCTCTAATAAAAGAGATCCGCTTAGTTTATGTGCTGTTTGTTTTAATAATTCGAATAAAAAAATTCAATTCGAATTGTAGTTGAAGGTTTAAATTGATGTCTTTTAGAAAACTGAAAGAGGATAATTTAAACTATTAACAATGGTTTAAATCATTGTGTTTTAGAATTGACCTTACACCCCTAAATTCACAATTTTAGTTGTTTTTTACGGTAAATTATTCAGATTTTATATTTTTTCTCTCCTTAATTTTAAGTTTAAAAAATATCATAATTTTCTCATTTTAATTTTGATTAAGGTGATTTTTTTTAACGTGTTCATAACAAAAAGAGTAACAAATCTCCATCCACATTACATATTATTTTAATGTAATTTACAATTTAGTTTATAAGATTTGTTACAAAATAGTCTTCAACACTTTATTCAAACCCAATTCAAATTTTATTCTCAATCTAAAAAGAATTTGTTCTTTTAGAGTAAAACTCAAAAAAGAAAGTTTAAACTTTATTCAAGTTCCCGTTCATTTCGCCGATTCGAATTTAGAATTTGAGTTTTGTTACAGTAAAAAGCTCTCAGAAATAGTCACATCTAATTTTTTTGCTACAGTAGAAAGCTCTCACACAAAATCACATCTTAACTCGAATTACAAACTCGAATCAGCGAAGTGAACGGGCTTCGTTTGTAAAATTTGAGTTTGAACTTGAGTTTTAACTTAAGTGTGGGGGTAAAAATCTGAGTTCAAGTTTTCCCTTCAACTCAAGTTTTAAACTCAAATTTAAGTTAATGAACAATATTTTTTTTATTATTAAAAATGTCATAACTTTTTCGTTTTAATTCCGATTGAGATGATTTTTTTCTGCGTTCACAACGAAAAGACGAATAAAACCCTACCTATATACGCTATTAAAATTTTTCATCACTATTTTGTTTTTATTAAAATACTATATAAATACAAATTCAAGTTTTGACCTACTCAAACACAAACTCAAATAGATTCTCAATTCAAATCATAACTCAAATGTACATGTCTAAACACAAATTCAAATTACAACTTTAACTCAAATTATAACTCAAAATATCCATTCAAATCACTATAACTCAAAAATATAACCGAACAATCCCTAAATTATAATTTATTTACGTACATAAATATAGATTTGAGACACAATTCAAATCACCACACGAGAGTCCCATTTTCAAAATGGAAAATCACATGTCGTTTCTACTTTACTTTAATTTCTTTCGGAGGTGTTTAGGGATACAACTACAGAAATCGAAACATTTTTAGCAGTTCTCTTCTATTTTTCTTCTTTTCCGGAATAAATAAGCCAGTTACGACTTACGCAGTTGATTCGCCGGCTGCCAACTCCGCCGCCACCGCACCGCCAGCGCCACTAACGGCTGGTTTCCGCCGCAAAAACAAATGGGTCACAACAAGCCAAGACGATTCAGAAGCCATAACTCTCATCGTGGGGAAGGCAGCCGAAACCGTCATCAATTTCCTCCGTAAGCAAAAGCCTCATCATCAGTTCAAACCCCACTCATTTTTTTTTTTTTGAATTATGATTCACGCTTTATCACTTGTGTATTTATCTGATTTCAGTGAGGACGAGCCCCCACCGTCTGATCAAGGTGAAAGATTCTCCGTTACTTGTTTTTCTTTGTTAGTTGTTTGGGGGTGCCTATTAGGTGTTTGATCTGTTGCCCGTGTGGTGTTGGTTTTGAATTTTTTATTTATTTATTTTTATAAGTGTATTTATTTTTATAAGCGTTGATAAAAATCAAGTATAAAGAAATAAAAAGGAAAAGTAGAGCATCAAAGGCACCATTCTTTTCACAATTCGGATCAGAACTCAAACTTTTTGTTAGAGTATTTTCTCTCGCAAAAATTTAAATTCACCTTTTTTGCCATAGTATTTCTCTCACGTAAATTCACTTTCAACTCAAGAGCTTGAACTCACGAAAATAAGTTTGCCATCATATTCTTCCAATTAAGAATAATCAAAGAAAATGGAAAATTCTGTGAAAACTTTATCCGTCGACGCCCACAAAGAAGCTGAGAACTTTGCTTTCTGGAATATATATGACATATCCGTATCTTTATCTTAAAAAATTCGTGAATTCTTTCCATCCAGATTGTCCAAAGAAGTGAAATTACCATAAATTTGGTTGCTGATGAATTTATTGTTGTTGCAGCTCATGAAGTGGAGGAGCCAGGAGGTCCGAAAATCCAACTCGCAATGTGGGTATGCATCATTCTCTGCTTATTTAGTTTCTTTTGCTGTATCTTCTTATATCGCATTGTATGGCTAGACTAGATGGAATTAAGGGATTAATGGTTCTTGATCACAGATGGTTTCAAATAGGTTATTCAGCTGCCTCTTGGATTTGCTGTCTGGGTCTTTTGACATTACAGAAAATATTTGGCGAGCTATCATATCATATTGTTAAGTTATTACTCAGGGCTAATAGTCAAGTAAATGAATCATGTCATTGGAAATATTTGGAACTGTTTTATTTTGTTATTTTTCTAGGATATGTATGGTCTGAAAATCCAACTCGCAATGTGGGTATGCATCATTCTCTAATTATTTAGTTTCTTTTGCTGTATCTTCTTATATCGCATTGTATGGCTAGACTAGATGGAGTTAAGGGATTAATGGTGCTTGATCACAGATGGTTTCAAATAGGTTATTCAGCTGCCTCTTGGATTTGCTGTCTGGGTCTTTTGACATTACAGAAAATATTTGGCCAGCTATCATATCATATTGTTAAGTTATTACTCAGGGCTAATAGTCAAGTAAATGAATCATGTTATTGGAAATATTTGGAACTGTTTTATTTGTTATTTTTCTAGCATAAGTACCCTAACTTCCCCTCTGATTATCCAAATGCCATGTTTTGCCTTGTCTTTTAAACACAAGGATTGATCGTGGCATTCCTGAAACAACAAGGTAAAATGTGACATTTTGATGAAGCACATGGGAGATTAGGTACTTAATTCCTTTTTGTTGGTACCATAAGACAAGCTTTTGCTCCTCCTCTCCATCACAATGGTTTTTTTTTTTTTTTTTTTTTGGTTTTAATATATTTTGGTTATAATATATTGAAAACATAGAGTAATTATGAAGGTTTTGTAAAATGCAGCAATAAGAACTCTCTGTGTTTGTTTTGTTGTGTGAAAAGAATAAGGTTTTTTTTTTTTTTTTTTCAATTAAGTTGCTCCTTGGTTGATGCAGGACTTCGGGCAATGTGATGCAAAAAGGTGCACAGGACGCAAGCTTTCAAGATTTGGCTTGATAAAAGAAAGTATCTGGTTCATTTTTCCCCTCTAATGGTGTTTTATTGTGCAAATATATACATGTTTTATGCTGCACAGATATAATTTCTTAAAGTAAAGTTATTTAAGAATAAGGATAAAGTCATTTTGGTACTCTTTGTCTTTGTTATAGCAAAATATCTTGCCGGTACTTTGTATTTTTAATAATATTAAAACGGTACTTTTACCTTTGAAAAAAACATTCTTTTGGTACCTTGAGACCGATTTTTGGGACATAAACCATTTTACCCTTCTCACAAATTAGCAACATACTAATATTTTTTGAAAAAGTTATGAAAATACTTTAAAACATTTAAAAATTAAGAAATCAAAATAAGTAAAAATGTTTGTAGAAAACATTTTCAAAGTTATTAGTTTTTATTTAATTAATGAAAAGGGCATTTTGACATTGTATGTCTCAAAAATCGGTCTCAAGGTTCCAAAAAAATGTTTTTTTAAAGGTGAAGGTACCGTGTTAATATTATTGAAAACACATGGGACCAGCGATATGTTTCACTATAATAGAGGGTACTAAAATGATTTTATCCCGTCAGAATATTTGTATTGCATGCTATATTTTGTCTATACCATGTTAATATTATTGCATGCATCAGATTCTTCCTCAATCAAATGTTGGAGACTGTTAATGTCTTAACTTCTTGTTTGCTGATTGACTTGATTTAAACCAATTGGGCTCTCTTTCAAATTTAAAATTAGTCACCACCTCACGGTCATTTTGAATATTCAGAAAGTTTCATTAATGTGGGGATATTGGTAGGAGGTTTCCATATTTATAGTCTAATATTCTTGAGATTTGAACAATTCTATACAGGAGTTACGTGTGAACAGTGGTTTTGGTGGCATTGTTTTAAGGTATCTCAATCAAATTGTCATGCTTTGCCTTAGAACATTTTTATATAAACTTGTTCTTCTTGACCAGCGTCATTTGTTGTCAAACTTACAATATTGTCCTTATGATTTTCGCAGTCCAGTTGGAACTCAATGTGTATCTAGAGAAGATTATAGCTTAATCACACGAAAGGGATTAGCTGTTGTGGATTGCTCATGGGCACGCTTGGATGATGTACCGTTTGTGAAGCTGCGTTGCAGTACTCCTCGCCTCTGTATGAGCTCTGATTCTTTTGTACTTTTGTCATTGTTTTGTGTTATTATTTGTCTTTCAACTTAAAATCAAAATGTCTCTAGTATAAATATAATTTAAAAACAAAGAAATAAGACAAAATTTCTGAACTCTTTCCAGAGACTCCAGTAGAACATCCTTTTTCTTTGAGAGCATCTCCAAGGGAACTCCTAACTTTTAGCTAAATTTTAGTTAAAATGGCTAGAAAGCTATTTTAGCTAGCAATTTTTTGGTGAGTCACTCCAACCATACTCCATAGTTTAGCTAAATATAAATTATTTTAATATTTATGAGTTTAAAATATAAATAATTTATTGAGTTTACAAAAGAATATTTGCATTTATTACAGTTGAAAGAACAAAATAATACAAAAAAAATAAATGGCCAGCCTCTCTATGCTAGCTATATTTAGCTAGTGTAGAAGGCATTATTCTAAAATAGCTAACCATTTAGCTAATGGTTGGAGTGGAGAAAAGCTCAAGAAAAGCTAAATAATTAGCCATTTTGGCTAAAAACATGTAATGGCTAGTATGGTTGGAGTTGCTCTTGACAAAATTTTTAGGTTACTAATTTTTCACATAATGTATTTCCACATTCTTTTTCTGCTCGAGTTGTACATTTCCTACGTGCACATCACAAATGATGCTATTATGCCCAATCCAGGGTTTCATTTCATCTATCCATTAAAGTTATTTCTTTTTGTTTCTCTCTCCATGTTTTCTATTTTATTTCAACCCCCTAATGGGTTACTGTTTTATGCTGTGCATAAAGTTGTGTAGTCCAAAAGCAGGTTTGCTGTAAATGTTATTATAAATGATATCGTATAAGAAAATTATTTGGGCATCTGTAATATTGTTAATACCATGATAATAACAGCTTGAACTTTATCATCTTTTTTAGAATAGAACGTTTAACTAATCTGCTGCTGCGTATTATTTTTAACTGTATATTGTTACCGGGAATGATTTTCTCATACATTGCACTGCCGCATTTGTGAATGTATTAATCTCGTCTTATTTTGCACCTGTTCTATTGTTCTTCATGTTAATATTGGAATACTATGTTTATTCCAATGAATTTCTCTCTTCAAGTTGTTTAAATATTTCTCAATTGCAGTGCCATGGCTAGTAGCAGCAAATCCAGTAAATTACGGTCGACCATGCCAGTTGTCTTGTGTGGAGGCATTATCAGCTGCTTTAATTATATGGTACCAAAATTCCGCCTCTTATCTTGCTGGCTGATTAGCTGTTTTTAGGCTCCTAATAATGCTGGAGTTTGAACTCAAGATATACTACATGGTGCAAGTGCATGCTCTGGTGATAGTTTTAACTTATCTATGAATATAGGACCTGAAGCATTGTATCTAGTCTTCTTTAGGATCCATCTTTCATAATCTATTCATGAAGCAGTAGCCAATTATTTAAGGTTTGAACAAAGATTTGAAATGTTTGGCTGTACTGTTTTCCTGTTACTAGTCATTTTCTTGGGCATTCATTTGGTTTCCTTCCAACTCCAAGTTGCTAAATTGATTCAGTCCTTCTGTTATAGTTGACTCTAGGTATAGAAAACCAACTTGGATAGGTTAATCCTTTAAGATACTCATCCCAAAACAGCTCTACTGTAATTTTTTACTTGGTCTAAGGTTGGATGTGCTAACTATTAGAGGCAAATACGAGATGTGTGGTTCATACATTTCTATTATATGGCTTTACAGTGGGGAAGAGGAAACTGCAAATTCGCTGCTTGGAAAATTCAAGTGGGGTCATGCTTTCCTCTCTCTTAACCGGTACGTTCACTTGTTAGCAAGTGGAAGGTTTGGGGCCTTGTGCGTGGTTCTAGACATTTGGGCATCTATCCCATTGGACATTGGAGATTTTTCCAATGTAACTCACT
Organism: Morus notabilis; assembly: GCF_000414095.1. Classification (NCBI taxonomy): domain Eukaryota; kingdom Viridiplantae; phylum Streptophyta; class Magnoliopsida; order Rosales; family Moraceae; genus Morus; species Morus notabilis. The sequence goes on from NW_010362300.1 coordinate 507,342, forward strand.
TTAAATGGTTTTCATACTTCGTACATTTTGTTGATGCGCAGGGAGCTTCTAAAGGCATATTCTGAATGTCAGAGCAGTGCTGATATTATCTCAGTTCAAAATTCTTGGCTTTCCCAACAAACCCAGGTCCCGAAGGGACGCACGGAAGTAGAAGGTATTGGCTGTTGTTGAGAAACTCTCTATTACATTATAGGCGGCGTTTGTTTCATCTCCTACTTTTTTTTAAAACAGTGTAGGGTTTATGACTCTCACTATATTAAGAAGAAACAAAACGACCCTTAGATCGCACTCACATACAGTGGTGGAGCCACCTTAGGCCAAGTGGGGCAGCCGCCCCCCACTGGTCCAAGGTGGCCCCTTTAATATTACCCCAACTAATTTTTGATTACATCTTTTTTCTCTTATATAATTTATGACATTTAGGTGAAATGTTTAAAAACATTTCAATTATACCTCAAAGTGTTACTTTTGAGTATCTCATATATGAAACCTAAATTGCTAAATAAAACAATAATCAATGACACTATAATATAAGTTCACAATTTGTAAATTGTAGGCCTTGAAAAGTGAATTAAACCTAATTAGAAGATTGGTTTCTTTAGATTAAAAAAATACAACAAAATAGTAAAGTAGAATAGTAATTTTACTATTACTTTAGTTTCAAAATTTTAGTTTCACTGCTGCCCCACTGAAAGAAGTTCCTGGCTCCGCCACTGCTCACATATATTACGCACCCAGCCATTTGAGCTAGCCTCGAGTGGCTTCATCTCCCATGATTACTTAGTCTAAAAAGTTTGTGTTTTAGAGCAACAATTGCTGATTTTGAAGGTTTTTTTTTCTGTGGTAATATTCACCTACTCCAATTTAATGGATCATGTTACTTATAGGAAAACCTTTCGGTCACATCCACTAATGCTCAACCACTTAATGCAACTAGGATTACTGTATCCAATGGAAAAAGACATGGCTTCCTTCTTAAACGACGTGTCTAACATATGAAATTGCAAAATTAACTCTCAATAATTTGCCCTGGTCCTCACCTGCATTTATGCGTTAAGATCTTAAGTCGAATGGATAGAATGACTAATGTTTGATGATTTGATAGATCAAGGACTCATTTTGAGACGTTTCACAAGTTAGGGATTAAAATAAGATTTGGCTTATAGTTCGGCTAAAAATGAGATTAAACCTTTTCAGTATGAGCCTGCTAGACTGCTAGTTGTTCCTCTTATGTCCTTTTTATCATCCTGACGAAAACTGTTCATGAGAACATATTATCGGTTACTTCTTGAGACCTTGTACATTCTCCGTGAAACTAATATAACTAATCAACTTGAGCATGTGTTTGCTTTCTGTTGCTGCAGGGGAAGAGAAGTCACTTCGGAGTGAAGATGGGGAGTCTAGCGATTCCGATGACGGGCTTCCCCCACTCGAAAGGAACATGAACCATCTGAACTTCCAAGAAACAGAAACTGATGAAGAAAGTGAGTAAAGATGATTATATTTTACTTCCCATCTACCTGGTTAACAGTAACAGAAGCTAGTGCCTCAGTACGTCACTTATGGATATAATGAAAGTAACGTATAGAAATACCCTGCAGAAGATGGTTTATATCTATTATGTATTTATTTATTTGCTATTTTTGTTCACTTGTAACGTCTTTCGTTTGCTCTCTTGGAACTACTAAACTGTACCGAGGTAGGGAGGTGTTTTTTTTTTAGAGCATGAAGGCTATTTTCTGTGATTAATGATCTAGATAAAAAAAAAAAAAAAACGATACACGATTCTATTGAAGGTTGAATATGCAGAGGCAAAGAGCCAAAGGTGAATAAGATTTAGCTTGCTCGTTGATAGGAATTTGATGGGCAAGATCACTTTGAATTATCTGCTATCTACATCAAGCTTTTTTATTTTTATTTTTTATTTTTATTTTTAAAATGACACACACAATTCAACCACGAGGGCTTTTTAAAGGAGGAGGTAACACCGTAACCTCTAAGTGGGCTTGGTTGAGATGAGTTCTACGGATTCTTCACAGAAGTCGCACAAATTTTAATTTTGGATTTGACTTAAGGGTTGTTTGGTTGGGGGATTCGTACATCGATTCGAATTATGGTTCATAGTTCATTATAGTATTTTCTCTCATAAAAAATACACATAAATAAAAAATAGTTCTAATCTTATGATTTTAATCCATGAACCAAATGTCTCCTTAATGTCGCAAGTTCACTTCACTTCTTGTCAATGTGGAACTCAAGATAATTAGGGAGGTTGACACAAGCTTTTAGTGTGGGTTAAATTATGCCAGAGATCTTAAACTCTTACCATTTCTGCTATAGAGTTAAAAAAAAAAAAAATCAATTGTATGGACTTAAATACCCCCAAAACTATATTGTAGGGTTAAGTTTCAACTCCCTTATTTATTTATTTTACTTTGTTATCTTAAATTTAAAATGTTTCATGTATTTTTACGATTAAACATAACTTTATCACTTAAACTACTATTAATATATACTTAAAAAAAAAAATTAATGTGTGGGGGATTCAAACTCAACATTTTGTGGCGGAGTTAGGTGTACAAACTTTATTAGGATAAGCATACTATCACTTACTGTATATTCTTTTTTAATCTCTAAATAACAATTTTTGTCCTATTTTGCTTATTGTTATAAAAACTTCAATTTTGTCATAAAAAAAAGCTTGTTCATACTTGTGACGTCTGTTTAATCCTTGAATTGATCTAAAGTCTAAATCAATGCAAGGAAAAAAAAAAGGAAAAAAAATGATGGAGCTAAACTCAGTGTGGTTCACAAACAGTACAAAGTGCAAAAAATGGAGAATGTTATTTGTGTTGAGAGTGGGATTTGAACCCACGCCCTTTCGGACCAGAACCTTAATCTGGCGCCTTAGACCAACTCGGCCATCTCAACGCTTGCTGCTGAAAGTGGTCCTTTATGAATTATAAATATTATTCCTTACTGCTGAATATTCGATAATACTTTATTGGAGGGGCACAGAAATTCCAGTCTATGATGAGGGAGGGAGCTCAAACATAAACGATTTCTTGCCTTTATTATATATATCATCACTTGCGTAGGTTGATTTTCAAGGGGTTGATAAGAGGATGATCAAGACGTGTGTCGTATGAAGAAAATGGATAGCTTTTTCCAGAGCCTCGTTGACGAGCACCAAAAAAAAAAAAAAAAAAGAAAAAAAAGAGAGAGCTGAATCTGGGGCAAACGACGATGAAAGGAACATGATGTTTACTTACATTGTCGTTGCAAGAGTCGAATCCAGAAGCGTGTGACGACGAGACGACAAAAGGACTTATCCTGGTAGCAGGGGGGGAAGAAGTCAGAAAAATTTTCCAGAGGACGCTTCAGTTAAAACTAAAATAAGTATGTAGTAAATATAATTCTAAGTTAAAATTGAGAGGGTAAATGAAATCATTTTAATTTTTAAATATCTTGCATAAAATTTAGGATCAGAAAATTTTAGAGGGGCAAAGTAAATAAACTTTTAAAAACTCTTAAAACAATTAATTTAAAACTTAGAAATAAAAAATTTTAGAGGGAGCTAAACGAGAAAATAATTAGGGGTAAAAATTATATATATATATGAAAAAAGAAACACATGAGAGAAATCACTTTAATAAGAATAAACTAAAGAACAAATATATTTTAAATATATATAATTTCATTTTTTTCTTATATTCTAAAATTACTTACTAGTTATTTCTTTATTGAGAAAAAGAGATTTGGTCTCCTGAAAAGATTTATGAATATCTTCTCACATGATATCCTTTTTAGACGGGTGGGTATTAGTTTGAATGGAATCCAAGAAAATGATTTCTTGGAAATTGATTTGTAATCATCCAAACCATCAAATGGATTGTTAAATTATTCGTCTTCTTCATGGATTGTAATCAAATGGATTGTTAAATTATTCATCAAATGGATTTGTAATCATCCAAACCATCAAAATATTTTCATTTGATCCTTATTAAAATATTTTCCTTAATATAATGATCACATCATAATGAAAAAAAATTACAAAATAAATCAGTTAAATGAAAATCAGTTACAATATAATTTAAAAAGGATTGAGTCACAACATAAAGGGTATGATATTATTATGAAGCTTTATCAAATGAAAATAAGTCGTCATTAGGGAATATATAAGATACAAAGAATATATAATTTCATTATTTTAATGATGAAACCATTATGAAAAAGAATATGTAATAAATCATTATGAAACAAAATATATGCTACAAAGAAAAAAAAAGTCTTTTCATTAGTTTAATCGTGACATAATTAAGAAACATGCTTAAAAAAAAGCAATACAATATGTATCAAACAATCAACATATACGAAAAAATAAACACATGCGAAATTGTTTAATTAATGCAGTGATCTAAAAAATACGTATAAGAATGAATATGAAATTTGAATGACTCGAAATGAATATTCCAATAAATATGCACAAAGGATGATACAAAGGACCATAAAAAAATGAAGAAAAACAATAAAATTCTTATTAAACATTCCTTCATCAATAAATATTCATTGTTAAAAAGATAAACTTGCTGTTTCATATGAACATAAAAATATGTTTTAAATAAATTTAAAAATATTAAGGTTGATTTTAGCCAAAAACTCTACAATATCTCAAAATGTGTGATATTACTTTACTATTCTTATAAAATTTCACGCGTACGAACACGTGACTCCAACTACTTCAATAAAGCAGAAATATATATATATATATATATATATAAGATAATTGTTCATTAATTAAAATGGATAAGATAATTAATCGTTCTGGGTCATTGAAGGTGGGTAGATTAAAAGCCCACGTTCTAAATACCTAAAAATATATGTGTTAATTAAATTCTGACCATCTCCCAAAGTACTCGAAGGACTCAAATATATTTTAAGGCAACACCTATATTGGGTCTAGATTGATGAGTAAATATTTTAAGGCAAAAAAACACTTGTCGGTCATCTGGTCAGGCCTCAGGTTTTTTTTTTTTTTTTTTTTTTTTTTTTTTTTTTTTTTTTTTTTAGTTGGTCGAGGTGAGAAGGATATATTCGACCTACTTGGAATTCATCTTATTTTTATTTTTTATATTTTTTTAAAAAATAAAAATATTTTTAAAATAACGTTTGACGTATTAAAGATAAAAAATAAAAATAAAAATAATTTTTTAGTTTAGTGTAAAATAAGAGATAAATAAAAAATAATTTTTAGTCGTTTTTTATTTTTTATTTTCGTTTTCTAATTTTTTGAGAAGAGAGAAAGAGATAGAGATATTAATGGATTTTTTTATACTGAAAATAATTTCTTAATAAAACTACTAAATACATTTTTAAAAATGATTTATGTCTAAGATTGAAAATATTTTCATACAAAAAATAAAATCATTTTAGAACGAATTCTAAACGCGCCCATTATAACCGGTTGAGGAGAAATAACGTAATATGACATGTATATAATAATGTAGAAACACACTTTAAGAAAGAAAAATGCTATACAAAAACGAACATGTAACTTTCTGTAATAACAAGTGTATCTTTTTTTTGAAGTAAAAGCATACATGACAATCTCATGTATATTGCTCATATTGTGATGATCCATTTTATTTGTGTTTAATGTCGTATGCTATAACGCGTCGTTATAATTGTGAAGATTGAAGAGAGTTGTTTGTGTATCAAATAACAAATTGTACTGTACAAAAGCACAAAAGAAAAAAAAAAAAGCAATGTCCTTTGTGTTCCTAATCGTGCTATTGAAGTTGTCAATAGCGAGTACAAGCCAATAAGAAAATTTCCAATATTTCCAGCACATTGAATGAGTAAAATAAAATACATTATACAACTCATGGAATAGAAAAGGACAACATTTTTACTTGTGGACAAGGCACTCAATTTTCTTAAAATTGTTCATTAACGATATACTTAATTTCTTAAAATTTATTGATTAGTGCATGAAAATGCACCATGAATACTGTTTTTGATTTATATAATATTAAAATATTTAAGCTTTAATTAAACAATTATATTATTTTTATTCATAATATTTTTAATTAGAATTTGTCTAATTTTTGCTTAATTACAAATAAAAAGCAGTGTAAAAAGCTACATAAAAATAAGCCATAAAAGCTATGTTTTCAACCACCCGGAGCCAAGCCACTAAGCCGAGCCTCACTAGCCAAAAGAGAGAAGAGCCGTGTGAGCCGAAGCCAAAGCCGATTTCCCCATGGGCCCCAGCTCGCCTGCCTTCCTCACTCCACCTCGCGCGCGTCACCAGCACGCAAACATCCCAGGGCGCGCGTTCTTCCTCCGCGCGATCCTCTAGCGTGTCTGACTCCTCAGCAACGTGGGTCCCGCGTGTCAGCGTGCCATCCCAAGCTCTTCTCCGCGTGCGACAACTGTCAAACCTTGTCCCCCACTCTGCCCGCGCCAGCACAATCCAACCAATCCGCCCACGACACGTGGCACGTTTTCTCCTCACTTCCAATCACGTTGCGACACGTGTCCCCTTTGGTGCTGAATTCGAATTCCTTCCCCAAAAATCAGAGCAAATTACCAGATTCCTTTCCCAAATCAAATATGTGATTTCTCCTAATTTATGTGTAATTTTATTTTGTTTCCTTTTCTTTTGTAATTTTCTAGTTTTACAATTTATTTCCTTATTTGACAGGCAACCTCTGAATACTATAAATAGAGGGGTTGGCCTAAGGTTTTAGAAAGCTTTGAATATTCAGTTTTCTGTCGTCTTGCTGTCAGTCTCATATTTTCTCTCTAGAACTTGTGAGAATGTTTTGCAAGATAAGCTAAAGTTCTCTTGGTGAGGTTAGAGATGAACTTCTATTGAGCGATCCAATTCAGAGTTTTGATTCCTTATACTGTAAAGTTCAATATCTTAATGAATTAAATATCATCTATTTTTCTATTACTTTTTAAAATATTGTGTGCCAATTTTTATATAAGTTCAGTCACGCTTTTCTTATGTAATTATGTCACGCATTATTTTGTTATTTCAATTATTTTACAAATTATCTTTTATTGCAATATTGTCAAATTGATATATTGTCGATTTTGGATAACTTGTAATAATAATATTTTCAGAGTTAACATGGAGATTTAATTTATTCGATTCTTTTATTTTGTGAATCAAAACTGGAATTGGTGAACGAAATATTAAGAATTCTCGACACCTTACCATTTTTATTATTGAATTTTCTTCATACAAATTCCCTCATTTCTATTTTATTTGCAACAAAAATCCCCAAAACTCTCATTTTTTTTAATTCACTTTTCTCTAACGCTCTTATTCTGTTAGTCATTCTTGTTATTTTGTTATCTCTCTGTGGATACGACCGCCCTTCTGTGCTACAATTGACCACTTGTGAGCATCATTTTTAGGCGTTAATCACTCATTGTCTTTGATTCATTAACATTATACTAAATTTTCCAAGACTCTCTTCGTCTCATTGTTTCTATGACAGTTTTTTTCTATAGTTGAGGGTTTAGTTTAAGATCATTTGGTCCCTTATAAAAAGAACCAGAGTAAGTAAGAAAATTTTTGCAGGAAAGGAACTAAGCTTGTTTGATATTTGGGATCTTCTTTTTAGTCGTGCAAATTAAAGCTTTGTTTCCATTATTTCATAAAGCAAAATAGGCTATAGTAGTTAACCATGTAAATGAATCTTTCACACTCAAGAAATAAAAATTCTTGCAATATCAATCTATTAGATTAATTTTGACGCCTCATGTTATAATATATCCATTCTACAATAACAAGAATTAAAATCGTTGCCTACTATGTTCCAACTAAAATTAAAGGTCTACACCACAAAAACACAAAAATATCAGACCAAACCTCTACAAAGTAACAAGGAACTCTCAATCCAACAACACCAAAGAAAAGTTTCAAAAGTAACGGTCAAATGTTTTAGATAGTGTAAATTCTTATCAATATTTAAAAGATTTAACACTTTTAAGATTTCTCCACAAAACCCCTACAAACCAATTTTTTGTCAATATCGAAAGAAGCATTTCAAATCTGCTCAAAAAAGAATAAAAAAATTTAATTCAGAATATATTGAACAATTTTCACAGCTCACAGACTCAATAATAACTTTGGATCTGAGTAACTTGGATAATCTTGACAAATATCTCTTGAAAGTGCACGGGTCAAGATTTTTACTCTTCACTCTTGATTCATAACATTTTTAGTCAAATAATTACATTAACAAAAAGATATTTATCAAGACTAAGGGTTAAAAGTCCAGAATCATACATTCTCAAGAGTAAATTCTCCATTTTTGGAGTAAGCACTTTGGATGCAAGAGTACGGATAAAAAGCCTAACATAAATATGCATAAGGACTCGGACAATATTGCTTTCCTGCTATCTTTAGATACAAAAAATGGGAATACATAGAAAACCAGCAAAAGTGAAAATAGGCAAAAAAAGCATCAATAGTTGGAGATTATTGGTAATCTCATTTCGTGATCTTCAACCATTTAGGATGACTTCTCTTCTGCTTCGAACCCCAGCGTTTTGCCCTCTGCTTCTTTATTATGAAAGCAGGATTAGGTTTATCGGATTTCATCCTCATCACCAATACAAAAATATCTTACTGTTTTGCCTTCTTTCAAAGCAGAAACAATAGGACTCACAATATCTACTACTTTCAACTCATCAAAAAACTAAAGAAATTTAAAAAGAGGAACAATGTCTTCGATTTGGTCTATTTCCATACTAAACTTATTAAAATTACATTATTTACGACTTTTCTATGTTGTTTACATATTCAAATATCACAACTTCGGATGCTACTTATTCTACGAATAATATAAACTACATTGAGAATCCCCAATACAAAGCACACTTTATAGTGTTTCTATTACATCTAAATATAGATTACATTTCAATTAAATAACCATTCTCTGAGTAGAGAATATATTTTAAAATCCAATATAAGATTAGACAGACAATCGTTTCACTTTGTATATCTCACTAACAATTTCTTTCATCTAAACCATTCAAAATTAACTTTCTTTCAATAATCAAAACCAAAACCAAAACTTATCCTTTACTCCACAATCGACCCAAAGATTGTCCTACAATACAAAAAATTTACCCAATTTGAATAATACCAAGAATGGGCCCAGTAATTTTGTCGCAAAATGTAGAAAAATTGAGAAATTTCATAAGAACTTCCATTTAAGAGATATTTGATATTTACAGTGCCTTATCTATTTTACTATGTAGTACGGTTCTCCTAAACTTCAACGACGAGATCGTATGCCTTGCGATATGAATGTTGCTACTCCGGCCAATCTATTATCGGGTTCCAGCAATATTACCGACCAATTGCATGCACAAATCGTAGTTGCGATAGAAAAACCCAAAACGACATCTGCTTTGTTGGTGGTTATAAACAAAGAGGAATAGGCTGAGTAATGAAACCCCAACTTACACATAATAAGCAAAATCCCACAAATTTAAGTTCAAACGACAATTCGTTGAATTACATGAATACTGAATATTTAAACCATTATAATAATCTATCATGGTACTAAATCTTTTTGTAGTCTTGACAAGTCTGGTTAATTAAGAACCCCGCGTGATCCACAAAAAAATTCAAATAAAAACGCTTATATATGCCCGTCCATTTTCAATCTTATTGCTACAATTAATGTTTTGACCGGTTAAGGGTCGTTTGGTACGAAGATTTAAACAAAGGTAATTTTAATAATGATTTTATAACTAGAACTATGATTCATCATTTTTAGTTAAAATCATACGTCTGAAACCATGATTCAGAATCAGGGGTTTGAATCACCTTAAATCAAGAGGAAGGTGGTTTTAGAATCATAATTTGAGCTAGTTTAAAACATCACATTAGATTCTGAATCATGATTCATAATCATCTAAGCCAAACACTGATTTTGAATCATGATTCAGAATCACTGTAAACAAACATTGATTCTGAACCAGGATCCAGAATCATGATTCTGAATTCATCTACTAAACGCACTCTAGTGTTTCAGATAATGTCTGATTAGAGACCATTAGTAAATAAAAAATAATAATAAAAATAAGAAGGAGATAAGACTCTTGCAGAGTTCCTAACTAAAGATAATTAAATTAGACCGGTTATGATTCGAACAACAAGGAACACTCAACTACTAGTCTAGTCCAGTATTTATTTATTTATTTATTTTTGCATTGGTAGGTAATTAGGGACATATGCATTATACCCTCACTACGACAGTATAACTTGGTTCAGAACCTTGTCTTCTAACAAAAGTTCATGGCTCAGCACGTGATGCCAGGTGATATTCTTCTTATCCAATACTATATATCTACAACCGAGGTCATGAATCGTTTGAATTTCCTTCATTGCCCCTAAGCAAACATGAAATTCCAAATAAGTGTAGCAGCTGTGTCTCTATATATAGCCACGTAAAGAAGCTAGTTTCTCCACAACCAAATATCTACTTGAACTAATTTTCAATATTTTCATGCGAATGGCCTCCTCTTCTTTTCTCTCCCTCTCCGTCCTTGTCCTCCTCTTCTCCATCTCCTCCGCCTACAGCCGCAAGTGGTCCTTGCCAAATGGCCTCGACCAAAACCCGATCAGGATAATCGAGGCCGCCATTGGAGTTTCTAAAGAAACCTTTAAGCACAGCGGGATGGTGAGGCTTCATACATATATTTACACACACATATATATATATATATATATATATGTATATATTTTGAAATGACATACATTTCTTTTATACGAATCGATAGAAATTGCATTGTAACTCTTCAACGAGGACATATTTCTCTATAATTCTTCTATTTGTTGCATTTTGATGTATTAGAATATACACGCAAAACCATTTGAAAAATATTTTGTAGGAAGCTAAAAACAATCAACAAAGTGGGAAAAGCCAGACAATAATTGTAGGAACATGGGGAACCCAAGCAACCAGTTCTAATGGTGTAGATTTTGATGATGGTGCATACACGGGAATAAGAGAAATAAACTTTGAATATAATGACGAAACAGCCATTGGGAGCTTTCAAGTGACCTACGACTCGAATGGTGTGCCATTTGTTGCAGAAAAGCATTCAAGCTTTATAACAGGCTTTACACCAGTGACGGTTAGTCTTTAATTCCTTTCTTTATTATTTTAATTTAGAGAATTTCTTTTATGGCCGTGTACATACATATATATGGGAATTTGTTTACTAAAAAAATTTAGAATTAGAGCTGTCTATAAGGATCTATTATATTTTTCAAAGTTAAAATATCAGTTGTAACTCGTTCCTCACACGTTAAACACATCTATAAATATTATAATTTACAAATATTTAGTTATAAATACTTACCATATACATCATATATATGTATTACTAGTTTAATTTATTTATTTATATTTTTGTATCCTTTGAGATTCAGATTTCTCTAAATTTTCCGAGTGAGTATATAGTCGAAGTGAGCGGGTACACAGATAATGTGCAAGGTTATAAAGTAATACGCTCTTTAACATTCAAGACCAACAAGGCAACCTATGGACCATATGGAACTAAGAGCGGCACACCTTTCAATCTTCCAATTCAAAATGGCTTAATTGTTGGATTTAAAGGAAGTATCGGCTATTGGTTGGACTATATCGGGTTTCATTTATCCCTTTAAGATTATGAGTAACTAATGAAAACATGCTAGTAAGATGGATTTTCGCTTTGCACTTATAAAATAATTCAAATCATTAAGTATGTAATGGTAATATTTTATGTTGGTTTTGCTAACTATCTTATTGCCCTATATACATATGAGGAATGATTTGAGGTGTATTTGTGACGTTTGAAATAAAAGATCTATCTAGTGAGCATATTGGTGTTGTGTAATATCAGCTCTTAAATTTTCTATTTTTTTTTGTTCTAGAATAATTTAAATGCTTTTTTGTATAAGTATCTCTTGAACTTATCGCTTATGACAAATTAATCTCTAAACTAAAATTTGTTGCAATTAACCTCTCAAAATTTGAAATTCGTGCCTAACAAGTTCAATTTTAAATGGTGTTTAACTTTTGATGAATTTTCTTCACATGCCCTGCACGCGACTTTTAAAGGATGGTAAACCTGCAGAATAACAAAAAAAGAAGATAAACCTGCATAAAAAAGAATTAGAAAAACAAAAACAATATATATATATATATATATATATACAAAGAAAACACAAAAAGTAAGGCTGATTTTGATTTGCAAAAAGTTCTATTGATGAATGAATCATTGGTCTAAAGTTTGGTCGTAGATTTGAATGATCGATGCTAAAATGGATGTTTCTGAGGTACCATTTGCGCTTGAGGGCTAAACATTTGAATTTGAAGCCAGAAAGAGGTGAAAGAAACATATACTTGAATGAGAAGACAACAAAAATGGAAAAATCCATTTCAAAGACGATTGCTTCGAATCATCTCAACTTTAATTATCTCAAATTTACGGTTTCTTTTCTTCTTGTTTTTTTTTTTTTTCATAAATGATCAACAATAAAATATGTAGTTTCCAAAAAATTATCAGCAAAACATAGAGCTCCTAATGCTGCATGCTCCATTGAGCAAAAAGGCCTCATTAGAGACGGCAAAATCTGCAGTTCTTCCAATGGCGTCATCTGGCAGGGACGACATTGCTACGCCGGGGCCTTCGCTGTACGTAGCTTGGATTGGTACAAGGTAGGGCTTTTTCTTGTCCCGCCCTAAAGGGTGCATGTTGCACATATTTGGCCCCAGCGATGTTAGAAAAATTTCACAACTCAATGATATATGGGTTGAGTTGGGGCTGTGCGGAGTGGGTTGGGTGGTCGATTCCAACATTCAAATAATCAAAGTTCGATCCAGCATTCAAAGTTTATCATCAAATAAAAATAGTAACTCCAACATTCAAAGTTCGTCATCAAATAATACTGATCATCAAAGAGAAATAATATTGATCATCAAACATAATTCTAACATTCAAAGTTTATAATCAAATAGAACTAATACTGATCAGTCCATCATCAAACATAACAATTCAAAGTTCAATCCAACATCAAACATGAAGCAAAGTAGTTCATCCAACATTAAACATAAACATGGGTTAGGTTGGGATATGCGGGCCAATATAGGCCCAACCCACAAACTGCCCCCAAATACCTCGGGTCAAATATTTAGTGGGTCGAAAAATAAAAAATAATGCTACAAATTACCTTTTTCGGGTTGAGTTGGGGTAGAGTGTGTTGGGTTTGCAGGTTGTTTGGGTTTATGTACAGCCCGGAGACAAAGGGTGGGGTTGCTGCAACGACGTCATCAGGAGGGGACAGAGATGTGCCGGCGAAGGTCCGCAGCGACGTTGGCATTTACATAGTTCAAGATTTATTTTTCTACATTTCCTTGATTATGGACTCATCCAGTAAAGTTGAGAAATTCAATTTGATCCAAAATCAGTTGCGGGGAATGCCGTGTTCGTGATGAAATTGCTCAACATATATGGAGATAAAATCAATGAATCAGTTAATTTTTGTCGATAATTACTAGTTAAGACAAGTTTTATATTTGAAAAATTATCAGGTTATGACCTGAGCTAATGCAGATTTATAGGGCCCGTTCACTTCACTAACTCCAATTTTATGATTTGAGTAAAAAAAGTGAACTTGAGTTATTTTTAATTGGAGTTGTAATGTGAAATTTGAGTTGCATGTTTAATAAGAGATTGATGTGACATTTATAACTTGAGTTTTGTGTTCACTTGCACAAATCTAAACTCACCACTTACATAATATTGCATTGGATTTATATTGATTTTCTGTATCTACATAAGTCATTAATAGTCTTGCAAGCCATAAGACAAATGGCCAGCTCAAATTAAGTACAGAAAAAATTCCTCAGCATTACACAACTTGACAATAAACATGGCTTGCTGTACGGCAGAGGTGAGCAAAAAACAACATCAAACCTGGAGAGAAAATGAGTAGGACGCAATGAACAAATGATGGCAGTGTAATCATCCACAGTGGATGCTATAGACTAAGGTACAAAAGGCCACAGCAGAAACATACCACAATAGGAGATGCATAAACTACAGTAACAACGGCAGCAGCAGAAACAATAAGGATAAATATGAGAGGCCATATGCTAACGTAAAAACGGCAATAGCATGGCCAATGCGACAATATGACCGGCCATAAGGTAAGGAAAACACGGCAACACCAGAGTGCCATCAGAGGAGGACCGGCCACAAGATAATGTAAAAACGGCAACATCAAAACTGAATGCCACAGTAGGTCCGGCCATAAGGTAAGGTAAAAACGGCATCAGGGAAGCCAATACAACAACCAGAGATGCAATAGGCTCAGGTAAAATGGGCAACAGATTAGCCAATACAGTAACAGGGGATGCAATAGGCTCGGGTAAAAACGGCAACAAATTAGCCAATACACCGGAACAGGGGATGCAATAACCCATATAAACGGCAACAATAGAGCCAAAACGACAACCCAGAAAAATAGCCAGGTAAGGTATAAACGACATCAGGCGACTACATACGGCAACAGGGGATGCAATAGGGGATGCAATGGAAACGACAACAGCGGATGCAATGGAAACACATACAAACGACAACAGTGGGGAAAAAACAACAACAGTAGCCAAGCATCGAACCAGTGAAAACGAAGAAGATGTACAGTGCAACCACGACAAATCCAGAGACAACAATGGTTTATAGAGCTTAGTAGAAATGAAAGAGCATACCCGGTTGGAACCAGTTGATGACAACTGCTTATTGTTTATCACAACCCCCAAACGCGAGCGTGAGGCACTTCGTACGACGGAGTGACACCGGAATGGCCGACGGTAACGTCGCAAAGGAAGATAACCAGACAATGCGAGATGGGGCCATTTGGCTCTACATCGACGCAATAAAACGGCCAACGGAGTTTGCCGGTTGCCGCGAGGCGGATGAATGGTATCCGTGATGAAGATTCAAGGGCACGGACGGGGAACACTTCTAGGGTTGGGCATGCAACAAGTAATCGAAGCAAAAATGGTGGAAATAGAGGAGAGGTTACCTTTTTTCGCTACGGATCGACACAAAAAACAATCGATTCGGGCAACCGACCCCGCTTGGGGAGAATCATTTTTCACTCCAAAATCTGCAGGAAATCGATGTTTAGAGTGAAATCAGAGGAGGAAGGCAGGAACGAGGGTCATGCGTGCAGAAAGCAGAGAGAAATCTGCAATGGGGAGGCAGGAACGAGGCAGCAACGGGAAGAAAGCAGAGGAATCTGCACTGTTCAAGCACATGGAAACACTGTATAAACACACTGCAGTAATGAAAAAACAACCGGTATGCCAAACTCTGAAATCAGAGTTATTACTCGAGTTTTACACTCGAGTTTGTTTTGATGAACGTAAAACTCAACCCAAAATTCAACTCGAGTTGGGCTTATTCGAGTGGGATACATGAAGTGAACGGGCCCATAGTTTTTATGATGTTGGCTTCGGCCTGTCAATTAGATCCCGACACTGGGCCCAACACGTTGGTTCGTTCTGGCACCGAGCCCGACTCATTAGTCTGGTCTTAAAGTTGATCACGTCTTGTTGTTTCGGTCTCGATATCAAGTTTATGTTATATTTTTGTTTTTTGTTTAGAAAAATAAGTAATAAAATTTTTGTTATCAAATGTGTTTTTTGTTTTTTTTAAACAAAAAAATAAATAGTATTTACCAAACATGTTTCTTGTTTTAAAAAGTAAAAATTAACAAGAAAATTATTTTTGTTTTTTGTTTAAACAAACACAAAAACAAAACATTTTCAAACAGGCCTAATTACTCAAAAAGGATTGAGTCACAATATCCAAGGGTATGATACTATTATGAAACTCTGTCCAATGAAAATAAGTCTTCATTAAGAAAATGAACACCGAATATTAAATTACATATCAAATACAAGAATATATCAGATATAAAGAATAGATAATTTCATTATTTTAATGATGAAGCCATTACGAAAAAGAATATATAACAAATCATTATGAGACAGAGTATGTGCTATAAAGAAAAGAAGATCTTTTTATTAGTTTAATCGTGACATAACTAAGAAACAATCTGAACAAAAAAAAAAAAAAACAATACAATATGTATCAAACAATCAACATATACAAAAAAATGAACACATGCGAAATTGTTTCATTAATGCAGTGATCTAAGAAATACATATAAGAATGAATATGAAATTTGCATGACTCGAAATGAATATTCCAATAAACATGAACAAAAGATGATACAAAGGGCCATAAAAAAAAAAAAAAAAAACGGAAAACAATACAACATGTATCCAACAATGAACATACTCGAAAACTTGAACAGATGCGAAAATTTTTATTAATGCAATGATCAAAGCAATACATAAAAGAATCAATACAAAATTTGAATTACCTGGATAAAGAAAGAAAACACTATTAAATCAGTGAAAAACAACACAAAAATCGTTTATGTCTAAAAGAAAAATCAAGGACACCAAATCCGAGTAACACTAAATAAACAACAATATCAACGAAAAAAACAGTAATAACAAAAGCAAACGAAGAACAAAAGGAATAGCATTAACGTAAACACAAGCAAATCAAACAAAAAGTAATAGCAGTAAAATAAACAACAAATAACAAAGACAGCCGTAAATAACAATAACAAAGACAGTCGATCAAGCAAGTAATAAACACCAAACAAAACGAAATCCAAAGAATTAAGACTGCAAATCAACGACAGATGAACTCAAGTCAACGATCAGTAACGAAGAACGTGAACACGAAACACAGAACGGGACAAATGAGCGAAAAAACGTGGAAAAAAATGCACACATACGATAGAATTCAAACATGAAAAAAGAGGAAAAATTAATAACCGGATAAAAAAATCATAATAAAAATCATATTGATTGATTACAATAAATCAATGAAAGTTAAAAAAGGGAAGCAAATATCTAAATTATAATAAAAAAATCAGTCTACAAATAAATAAACTCTAATCATATAAAGAACATTACTGAAAATACCCAATAAAGGCAATACTGGAAAAAAAATGCCTTATGAAAAACAAAGCGGTATTCTTGTAATATCTAGTCGATGTTTTTAAAAATATAGGTTCAAAAGTAGGCATTTTATGTAATTCAAGAAAGACAAATGAAGAAAATGAAACCCAAGCTGATTACAACGTAGTGTCCCAATTCCTATCCTGGACGAAAGTTACAAGAAAAAACGACAACAAATAACAAACAGAACAATATTATAAGTGTTTGAGATTCTTGTACAAATGAATAGGACCCTAGAATCCCTAGGTAATGATTGTCCATAGTCCAGCCCACACATGAAGAGAAGTGTTAAATGATAAAACTATTATTAGCCACCTCCTAATAGTTCAACTTTTTGGGATGGATTAGTAAACTAACATGGTATCAGAGAGGGGGTAAACACCGTAATTGCACTCTTTATTCTTATTTAAATTGTCATCATGTATTGTGTCTTTAATATATTTCGGACTTATTATCAAATATTCACGTATTGGGTTTTCTAATTAATTTACCTACACGATTGTCTATTGTCCAACCCACACGTGACGGAAAATGTTAAAGTATAAAAATATTTAAGTATAAAACTATTGTTAGCCTACATCTTAATAGCTTAAACTTTTAAGATGAATTGGTAAACTAACAGTATGAAGTGACAAGGAAAAACGACAACAAATTAATAATGAATATAGTATTTCAATGGCTATATATCTACAGCTTCTATGTGATTCCATTATTTGCTTCATCAAAACCATGTGATTATATGTAATGGATTCACCCGCCCGCCCAATTTTGTCACCTTGTCCAACAATTGACTTCCGGTGTTAACTTTTCTTTTTCTCTTCGCTTCTAAACGATTCGGACAAATCCAGGTTGGAGATTGAATAAGGCTATTTAAAACTTGTTTGGGACATATATTCAAATCTAAATTTGAGTTTTACTATAGTACTTTTTATCTCATAAAAATTTAAAATTTAAAATTTCATTTCTCAGAAAGTTTCTATCAATAAATCTAAATCATGACTTAAATATATGTTCCAAACGGGCCTTTTAGGTTCTTGGAAATTTTAAAGAACGTTGATGATGAGATTTTGAAGCTTTTGTTGTTTGTTAGAGCTCTTTTTTATCCTATATTTATTAGAAACTTTTCATTTTTTGGGCGGAATGAATAGACTTGTTTTTCATCATACAAAATGATGAAGCTAGTTTTAAAGCATAGAAGCTTGAGAGAAGATGAAAGTAGATGGAATAAAAAGCCAGGAAAGAAAATAGAATGACAAGTTTTATAAGTTCATGTAAAAACCGGTATTATTAGTGAGTTTAACACTAGTATAATATAATTTTTTTCTTATTAAATAGAAACTTACAAATGTTCACACTACAAACAAGAGCTTTTTCTCTTTTTCTTTATTACTGTTTGTTGGTTAAAAATATGGTAGAAGATCTGAATATACATAAAATTCTTCTTAAACATTCCTTCATAAATAAATATTCATAGTTAATAAAAAGATAAACTTGTTGTTTCATATGAACATACAAATTGTTTTAAATAAATTTAAAAATATTAAGATTGATTTTAGCCAAAAACTCTACATTATCTCAAAATGTGTGATATTAATCTACTATTTTTATAGAATTTCACGCGTACGAACACGTTACTCCAACTACTTCAATAAAACAGAAATATATATATATATATATATACATATATATAAGATAATTGTTCATTAATTGAAATGGTTAAGTTAATTAATCGTTCTGGGTTATTGAAGGTGGGTAGATTAAAAGCCCACGTTCTAAATACCTAAAAACATGTGTTAATTAAATTCTGACCATCTCCCAAAGTACTCGAAGGACTCAAATATATTATATTATTGTCTCCATTCCGGCAGCCGAACTAGAGCGACACCTATTTTAGGTCTAGATTGATGAGTAAAGATTTTAAGGCAAAAAAAGACCTGGCGATCATCTGGTTCAGGACTCAGGTTTTTTTTTTTTTTTTTTTTTTTTTTTGCACATCTGATAACACTTAGAGATGTTAGTTGGTTGATGTCTGGTGAGAAGGATATATTATAACCGGTTGATGAGCAATAACATAATATGACATGTATATAATAATGTAGAAATACACTTTAAGAAAGAAAAATGCGATACAAAAATGAATATGTAACTTTTTGTAATAACAAGTGGACAAGGAACTCGGTTTTCTTAAAATTGTTCATTAACGATATACTCAATTCTTTAAGACTCATCGTCTCTAATTCATTAACAATATATTTAATTTTCTAAGACTCCCATCATTTCGTTATTTCTATGAAAGTTTTTCTCTATAATTGAGGGTTTAGTTTCAGTTTATTTGGCCCCTTAAAAAGAGAACCAGAGTAAGTAGGAAATTTTTTGCAGGAAAAGAACTAAGCTTGTTTGATATTTGGGATCTTAGTTTTAGTCATGCAACTTAAAGCTTTGTTTCCATTATTTCATAAAGCAAAATAGGTTATAGTAGTTAACCATGTAAATGAATCTTTCACACTCAAGAAATAAAACTTCTTACAATATCAATCTATTAGATTAATTTTGACGCCTCATGTTATAATTTATCCATTCTACAATAACAAGAATTAAAATCGTTGCCTACATTGTTCCAACTAAAATTAAAGGTCTACACCACAAAAACACAAAAATAAACGACCAAACCTCTACAAAGTAAAAAGGAACTCTCAATCCAACAACACTAAAGAAAAGTTTCAAAAGTAACGGTCAAATGTTTCAGATAATGTAAATTCTTGCCAATATTTAGAAGATTTAACACTTTAAGATTCCTCCACAAAACCCCAACTTACACATAATAAGTAAAATCCTACAACTTAAAGTCCAAACGACAATCTGTTGAATTACATGAATACAGAATATTTAAACCATTATAATAATCTATCACGGTACTAAAAAAAATTCAAATAAAAACGCTTATTCATGACCATCCATTTTCAATCGGATAATTACAATTAATGTGCTGACCGGTCAAGTGTTTCAAACACTGTCTAATTGGAGACCATTAGTAAATAAAAAATAATAATAAAAATAAGAAGGTGATAAGACTCTGACAAAGTTCCCAACAGAAGATAATTAAATTAGACCGGTTATGATTCGAACAACAAGGAACACTCAACTACTAGCTAGTCTAGTCCAGTCTTTATTTATTTATTTTTTTTGCATTGGGAGGTAATTAGGCACATATGCATTATGCCCTCACTACAACAGTATAACTTGGTTCAGAACCTTTCTTGTCTTCTCACAAAAGTTCATGG
This sequence comes from Morus notabilis, assembly GCF_000414095.1. Taxonomy (NCBI): domain Eukaryota; kingdom Viridiplantae; phylum Streptophyta; class Magnoliopsida; order Rosales; family Moraceae; genus Morus; species Morus notabilis. Next base: position 527,755 of record NW_010362300.1, read on the forward strand.
CTCAGCACGTGATACCACGTGATATTCTTCTTATCCAATACTATTTATCTACAACCGAGGTCATGAATCGTTTGAATTTCCTTCATTGCCCGTAAGCAAGCATGAAATTCCAAATAAGTGTAGCAGATGTATCTCTATATATAGCCACGTAAAGAAGCAAGTTTCTCCACATCCAAATATCTACTTGAACTAATTTTCAATATTTTCATGCGAATGGCCTCCTCTTCTTTTCTCTCCCTCTCCGTCCTTGTCCTCCTCTTCTCCATCTCCTCCGCCTACAGCCACAAGTGGTCCTTGCCAAATGGCCGCCTCGACCAAAATCCAATCAGGATAATCGAGGCCGCCGTTGGAGTTTCTAAAGAAACCTTTAAACACAGTGGGATGGTGAGGCTCCATACATGTATTTACATATACATATATATATATATATATATATATTTTGCAATGACATACATTTTTTTATACGAATCGATATAAATTGCATTACAACTCTTCAACGAGGACATATTTCTTTATAATTCTTCTATTTGTTGCATTTTGATGAATTAGAATATACACGCAAAACCATTTGAAAAATATTTTGTAGGAAGCTAAAAATGATCAACAAAGTGGGAAAAGCCAGACAATAACTATAGGAACATGGGGAACCCAAGCAACCAGCTCTAATGGTGTAGTTTTTGATGATGGTGCATACACGGGAATAAGAGAAATAAACTTTGAATATAATGACGAAACAGCCATTGGAAGCTTTCAAGTGACCTACGACTTGAATGGTGTGCCATTTGTTGCAGAAAAACATTCAAGCTTTATAACAGGCTTCACACCAGTGACGGTTAGTCTATAATTCTTTCTTCATTCTTTTAATTTACAGAATTTCTTTTATGGTTGTGTACACACATATATATGGGAATTTGTATACTAAAAAAATTTGGAATTAGAGCAGTCTATAAAGATCTATTATATTTTCCAAAGTTAAAATTTCGATTGTAAAACGCTCCCTCACACATTAAACACATTAAGAATAAATTACCGAATATTAAAATATACACGTATAAATATTAAAATTTAAAAATCTTTAGTTATAAATACTTACCGTATACATACATATATATGTGTATTACTAGTTTAATTTATTTATATTTTTGTATCCTTTGAAATTCAGATTTCTCTAGATTTTCCGAGTGAGTATATAGTCGAAGTGAGCGGATACACTGATAATGTGCGAGGTTATAAAGTAGTACGCTCTTTAACATTCAAGACCAACAAGGCAACCTATGGACCATATGGAACTACGAGCGGCACACCTTTCAATCTTCCAATTCAAAATGGCTTGATTGTTGGATTCAAAGGAAGTATCGGCTATTGGTTGGACTATATTGGTTTTCATTTATCCCTTTAAGAATATGAGTAACTAATGAAAACAATGATGCTACTAAGATGGATTTTCGCTTTCCACTTATAAATAAATTCAAATCAGCAAGTATGCAATGGTAATATTTTATGTTGGTTTTGCTAACTGTCTTATTACCATATATACAAATGAGGAATGATTTGAGGTGTATCTGTGATGTTCGAAATAAAAGATCTATCTAGTGAGCATGTTGGTGTTGTGTAATATCAGTTCTTGAATTTTCTATTTTCTTTATTTTTTTTTGTTCTAGATTAATTTAAAAGCTTTTTTTGTATGACTACCTCTTGAGCTTATCGCTTCTGACAAATCAGTTTCTAAACTAAAAATTGTGACAATTAACCACTCAAATTTTTAAATTCATGCCAAGCAAGTTCAATTTTCTATGGTGTTTAACTTTTAACGGATTTTCTTCACATGCCCAGCACGTGACATTCGAAAGAGGGTAAACCTGCATAAAAAAGAATTAGAGAAACAAAAACAATATATTTACATATTTAAAAGAAAACTCAAAAAGTAAGGCCGATTTTGATTTGCAAACTCTAAAGTTCTGTTGATGAACGAATCATTGGTCGAAAGTATGGTTGTTGATTTGAATGATCGATGCTAAAATGGATGATTCTGAGCAACCATTTCCGCTTGAGTGCTAAAAATTTGAATTTGAATTTGAAGCGAGAAAGAGGTGAAAGAGACATATAATTGACAGAGAAGACAACAAAAATGGAAAAATCCATTTCAAAGGCGATTGCATCGAATCATCTCAGCTTTAATTATGATTTTTTTTTACTTTCCTTTTTAGTTGTGATACTATGGGTGTGTGTGTATATATATATATATATGAGGAGAGTTCAAGAAAAGAAGAAATTTACGGTTTTTTGTTTTTTTTGTTTTTCAAAAATCATCAGCAATAAAATATGCAGTTTCCACAAAATCATCAGCGAAATATGAAGCTCCTAATGCTGCATGCTCCATTAAACAAAAAGCATGCTCCATTAAACAAAAAGCATTCATTAGAGTCGGCAAAATCTGCAGTTCTTCCAATGGCGTCATCCGGCATGGGCGACGTTGCTACGCCGGGGATGTGGCTGATGAGGCAAAGGGTGGTGCTGCTGCGATGACGTCTAAGGTTCGGCGACGTTGGCATTTACATAGTTCAAGATTTATGTTTCTACATTTACTTGATTATGGATTCATCCAGTAAAGTTGAGAAATTCAATGTGATCCAAAATCAGTTGCGTGAAATGCTGTGTTCGTGATGAAATTGCTCAACATATATGGAGAGCAAATCAATGAATCAGATCTAACTAAAAACTTATATTTTGTGGATAATTACAAGTTAAGACTAGTTTTATATTCGAAAAATTATCAGTTTATGACCTGAGTTAATACAGATTTGTAGTTTTTATGATATTGAAATAGTCTATTAGTTTGTGTTTTTACTTTATCTGAATGCCTAGTTATTAAGTTACGAACAGAAAACAAATACATTAAATGAACTCCGGTGGTGCGATTTCAGCACTGGCCCAGTATGAGGGTACTATTCAAGCCTTAGCTTCGGCCTGTCAATCAAATCCCGGCACTGGGCTCGACAAGTCGGATCGATTCTAGCACCGAGGCCGACACATCAGTTCGATCTCACACTACAAGAAAAAAGGCTATTAGCGACGACAAAAAGTCCAAAAAATACAAAGCCGTCGCAAATGAATTTTTAGCGACCACTTGTCATCGCAAACCTGTCGCTGCAGTTGAATAGTCGCAAAAATATTTTTTGCGACCACAGCTTGTCGTCGCAATTATATTTGCGACGACAATCGTTGCAATTGAGTCGCTACAATTATTTCGTCGAGTACATCGTTAAGGTGACATGACATTAAGTATTTACGACGACATTTTTTGAATTAAGTCGTCACAAAAGAGGTAGTGGTAGCTGATGTGGCATATATTTTTTTGCGACCACATTTGTCGTCGCAAATAATATTTTAATTATTCATTTATTTTTTCTCATTTTAATAATTATAATAAATATAATTCATGATATTAAATATAAATAAAAATTATCATGGTAAAAAGTAATTAATAAAATAAAAATATAATTATAGTAGAAATGTGCGGAAGTATAAATTGTTATATTAATAAAACTCTAATCTCCTAAATTAGCAGCGCCACTAGAATTATCGTCGTTATCATCAGAAGGATTCGGAGGCAGATGACCTGGACGGGCATACGGCTCAGGAGGAGTAACCGCTGGGAAAGCCACGTTGGGGTGCATTTGAGTGATGAAATCCTGCATCATTCTAACACTCTCGTACAACTGGAGGTTTTGCTGGTAAGTCCGTTGTAAGTATTCTTCTACGTGTGGATTAGAACGTGTCGTAGAAGATCTTGCCGAGCATGAGCCATATGACGACGTATCCCCTCGATAAACTTTTTGTGGGAGTGTGTGACCCACTCCAGTCTTGTGTCCTTTGCGGGTGCCTAGAAATTGCTCCATAATATCATCCTCGTTAACTATTCATGCCGCGGAGGATCCAGAAGTAACAGATTGCGTTTGGATCTGCGTTTCTCTTTCTCCCCCAATCCGATGCTACAAATATTATAAGAAAAATAATTAAATGCATAATGCGATTTAAATAAAAAAATATAATTAAACATTATGAGTATACTTACGAAAGTCTGCTCAGCTTGGGGATTAACCCAAGTATCCCCACGACGATGCATGTCCCCCCAGTTATCGATGACGGACATCGGCTATTGAATCCCTATGGTAGACTGTATAGTAGTTTAAACGTATATGAATATAGTGTAATCAATTATCAAATTAACATTTATATGGAATAAATTATTAACAAATAATTACTTTCTTATCGCGATGTTGGGAGTACGACAGCCGACCATGAAAACTCGACCATTTTTGGTTGTTACGATTAAGTTTATTGATCCCTGACTTTTTCTATTTATGATTACATTTAGCGTTAGTAAAATTAACCTTCATTATATATCTTATAAAAACAACATATAAAATAGATTTAATTACCTGAAACTTGTCAGGCGTGGATCTATCACATATTTCAATTTCAATTCTAATTTAAAATTCACAATTCTAAATTCAAAACCACAAACTATATCAAAAATCTAAAATAAAATTATAAACCATACCAAAAATACCAAAACCAATTAACAAAATATCAAAATATTAACTCACAAAATCCAAACTCACAAATACCGGGGGTTGGAGAACGGTAAGGCAGCAAGAAAAGAGGACGCCGGCGGCCGAAAAACGGCGAGTGCGGCAGGAAAACAACGAGTCCAGCCGGAAAAGTGGGAGGCGAGAGGGAGATAAAAACTCTATGTTTTTTTGACTTTTTCTCTCCACAAATGAAATATTTGAAGAGAGGACGGCATTTTTAAGCTATTTTCAATGTTTTTAGATGGTTTTTGGAGGTTTTGGACAGAGAGAGGAACGGAAAATGCGAGAGCTTCACCGGGAAAAATGGTGAAGGAGGTCTGTGATTTGGTTTATGCAGGTTATTTTTTGCGACGACATTATGTCATTACAAAAAAGATTAAATAGTCGTCGTAATTCATGTTAAAATGATGACGTTCTTCTTCACCTCATTAATATTGCTGAGAATATTCTTGACGAATTTACCCTGGTTCCTTTTTTGAGATGACAATTTAACAATGTCGTCGTAAATAATTTTGAGGAAACCGCCAAAGTTTCCTCCCATTTTTTGGGAAATATTAAATCCCATGTTATTTGCGACGACACGTGTCGTGGCAAAAAACAGTCGTCTTTGATAGAATTTTCTGGAACCCTTTTTTCTGACGACAAGTGTCGTCGCAAAAAAGTCGTTCTGAAAAGAATTTTCTGGAACTATTTTTTGCGACGACGTTTTGCATAGTCGTCGCAAAAATTAAGGAAATATCTGGAACCTATTCGCGGGAAACTGCCAAATTTCCCGCCTCTTTTTGGCCATGTCACCACCAGTTGTAACCATCAATATTTGTAACGACATGTCCTCGCAAATAATGTACAAACTGCCACTAAAATTGTTAGCGCCAGATTGATTTTGGCGCCAATGGGTATTAGCGATGACATGTCATCGCTAATATGCCTTTCTATTTTAACGATGAAATATCGTCATAGTTATATAAATTTTATGCAATGATATGTCGTCGCAAATAGTGAATGCGACGACAAGTTGTTCAAAAATTTTATTTTCTTTTAAGCGACGACATGTTGTCGCTAATATTGTAATTTTAGTAACAACAAATGTCGTCGCTAATAATGTCATCGCTAATAACACTTTTTATTGTAGTGTCAACATTGATTACATCAGTTCGATCTTAATCTTGACATAATTAAGAAACATGCTTAAAAAGAAGCAATACAATATGTATCAAACAATCAACATATATGAAAAAATAAACACACGCCAAATTGTTTCATTAATGTGGTGATCTAAAAAATACGTATAAGAATGAATATGAAATTTGAATGACTCGCAATGAATATTCCAATAAATATGCACAAAGGATGATACAAAGGACCATAAAAAAAAAAAAAGAAGAAGAAAAACAATACAACATGTATCCAACAATGAACATACTCAAAAACGTGAACAGATCGAAAATTTTCATTAATGCAAGGATCAAAGAAATACATAAAAGAATGAATATGAAATTTGAATGACCTGGATAAAAAAACAACATAATTAAATTAGTGAAAAAGAATACAAAAATCTTTTATGTACAAAAGAAAAGCCATGGACACAAAATCCGAGTAACACTAAATAAACAACAATATCAAAGATATTAGAATCCCACATTTGCGGTAGATATTGACACGATCCACTTAATAAAAAGAGGACAATCCTCCCCTGACAAGACGGTTTTGTTAGGTTGAGTTATACCAAATATCATTTGATTTCTGTAAAATGGTATCAGAGCAGGCCTAATTTTGTAATGTTGGGTCCCCCAATATCGACTTATTCGCAGTGGTTTGGCATGGTCCACGATGTACGTGAGGGGGCGTATTAGAATCTCACATTGGCTGGAGATATTGGCAAGATCCACTTAATTAGGCGAGGACAATCCTTCCCTAACAAGCCGATTTTGTTAGGTTGAGTTAGGCCCAATATCCTTTGATTTCTGCAAAATCGGCTTGTTAGGGGAGGATTGTCCTCACCTTATTAAGTGGATCATGTCAATATCTCCAGCCAATGTGGGATTCTAATACGCCTCCTCACGCACAGTGTGGACCATGCGAAACCGCTGCAAATAAGTCGATATTGGAGGACCCAACATTGCAAAACTGAGCCTGCTCTGATACTTTTTTTACATAAATAAAAGGATATTGGGCCTAACTCAACCTAGCAAAACCGGCTTGTTAGGGGAGGATTGCCCTTACCTTATTAAGTAGATCATGCCAATATCTCCAGCTAATGTGAGATTCTAATACGCCCCCTCTCGCACAACGTGGACCATACCAAACAGCTGCGAATAAGTCGATATTGGGGGACCCAACATTGGAAAACTGGGCCTGCTCTGATACCATTTTATAGAAATCAAATGATATTTGGCCCAACTCAACCTAACAAAACCGGCTTGTTAGGGAATGATTGCCCTCACCTTATTAAGTAGATCATACCAATATCTCCAGCCATGTGGGATTCTAATAAAAGAAAAAAACAGTAATAACAAAAGCAAACGAAGAACAAAAGGAATAGCATTAACGTAAAGTCGTAAACACAAGCAAATAAAACAAAAAGTAATAGCAGTAAAATAAACAACAAATAACAAAGACAGCCGTAAATAACAATAACAAAGACAGTCGATCAAGCAAATAAACACCAAACAATACACCTACCAGCCCATGAGTAAACAACGAAATCCAAAGAATTAAGACCTCAAATCAACGACCGATGAACTCAAGTCAACAATCAGCAACGAAGAACGTGAACGCGAAACACAGAACGGAACAAATGAGCGAAAAAACGTGGGAAAAAAATGCACACATACGATAGAATTCAAACATGAAAAAAGAGGAAAAATTAATAACCGGGTAAAAAAAATCATCATAAAAATCATACTGATTGATTACAATAAATCAATTAAAGTTAGAAAAGGGCAGCAAATATCTAAATTATAATAATAAAATCTGTCTACAAATAAATAAACTCTAACCATATAAAGAACATTACTGAAAATATCCAATAAGGGCAATACTGGAAAAAAATGCCATATGAAAAACAAATTAGTATTCTTGTAATATCATGAAATAGTCGATATTTTTAAAAATATAGGTTCAAAAGTAGGCATTTTAGGTAATTACTTCTAAATTAATTTCAAAGAAAGACAAAAGAAAGAAAATGAAACCCAAGCTGATTATAACGTAGTGTTCCAATTCCTATCCTACACGAAAGTTACAAGAAAAAACGATTATAAGTGTTGAGATTCTTATACAAATGAATAGGAGCGTAGAATCACCACGTAACGATTGCCCATTGTTTAACTCACACGTGAGGAGAGAGAAAGTGTTAAAGTATAAAATGATTGTGGGCTTTCAAATTAATTTACTCACACGATTGCCCATCCAGCCCACATGTGAGGGGAAGTGTTAAAGTATAAAAATGTTAAAGTATAAAATTATTGTTGACCCACCTCCTAATAGTTTAATTTTTTGGGATGAATTGATAAACTAACAATAATATGATGCAGGAAGTGACAAGGAAAAATGACAACAAATTAATAATGAATTTGGCATTTCAATGGCTATATGACTACAGCTTCTATGTGATTCCATGATTTGATTCGTCAAAACCATGTGATTATATGTAATGGATTCCCCCGCCCACCCAATTTGGTCACCTTGTCCAACAATTGACCTCCTGTGTTAACTTTTCTTTTTGTCTTCGCTTCTAAACTATTCGAACAATTCCAGGATGGAGATTGAATAAGGTTATTTAAAGTTTGTTTGGAACATATATTCAAACCAAAATTTAGGTTTTGTTATAATGATTTTTATCTCATAAAAATATTAAATTTCAAAATTTTCTCTAATAAACCTAAATTATGACTTGAATATATGTTCTAAATGGGTCATAAAATTCTTGAAGACTTTAAAGAACGTTGATGATGAGATTTTGAAGCTTTTGTTGTTTATTACAGCTCTTTCTTATCCTATATTTATTAGAAAATTTTCATTTTTTTGGGTGGAATGAATATACTTGTTTTTCATCATACAAAATGATGAAGCTAGTTTTAAAGCATAGAAGCTTGGGAGAAGATGAAAGTAAAAGGAATAAAAAGCCAGGAAAGAAAATAGAATGACAAGTTTTATAAGTTCATGTGAAAACAGGTATTATTAGTGAGTTTAGCACTACTATAATATAATTTTTTTCTTATTAAATAGAAACTTACAAATATTCACACTACGAACGAGAGCCTTTTCCCTTTTCTTATTACAGTTTGTTGGTTAAAAATCGGTACAAGTTCTGAATATATATAAAATTCTTATTAAACATTCCTTCATCAATAAATATTCATTGTTAAAAAGATAAACTTGCTGTTTCATATGAACATAAAAATATGTTTTAAATAAATTTAAAAATATTAAGGTTGATTATAGCCAAAAACTTTACAATATCTCAAAATGTGTCATATTAATTTACTATTTTTATAGAATTTCACGCGTACGAGCACGAGACTCCAACTACTTCAATAAAACAGAAATATATATATATATAATTCACAGGTATTGTCTTCTGCCAGCCGGACGAGCCACACCTATTTTGGGTCTAGATTGATGAGTAAAGATTTTAAGGCAAAAAAACTCTTGTCGATCATCTGGCTCAGGCCTCAGGTTTTTTTTTTTTTTTTTTTTGGTTGTTGTGCAGATCTGATAACACGTAGAGATGTCACTTGGTTGATGTCTGGTTAGAAGGATATATTATAACCGGTTGAGGAGCAATAACGTAATAGGACATGTATATAATAATGTAGAAACACACTTTAAGAAAGAAAAATGCGATACAAAAACGAACATGTAACTTTCTGTAATGACAAGTGTATCTTTTTTTGAAATAAATGCATACATGACATAGTCTCATGTATATTGCTCAAATTGTGATGATTCATTTCATGTGTGTTTAATATCGTATGCTCTAACGAGTCATTATAATTTTGAAGATTGAAGAGAGTTGTTTGTATATGAAACAACAAATTGTACTGTACAAAAGCACCAAAAGAAAAAAAAAGCAAGGTCCTCTATGTTCCTAATTGTGCTATTGAAGTTGTCAATTGCGAGTACAAGTCAATAAGAAAATTTCCAATATTTCAGGTACATTGAATGAGTAAAATAAAATACATTATACAACTCATGGAATAGAAAAGGGAAACATTTTTACTTGTGACAAGGAACTCAGTTTTCTTAGAATTGCTCATTAATGATATACTCAATTTCTTAAGACTCATCGTCTCTAATTCATTAATAATATACTCAATTTTCTAAGACTCCCATCGTCGCGTTGTTTTTATGATAGTTTTTCTCCGTAGTTGAGGGTTTAGTCTCAGTTCATTTGGCCCCTTTTAAAGAGAATTAGAGTATAAAGCTCCAATAGTTTGTTTTCATTATGCCTGCAAACAAGTAGGAATTTTTTTACAGGAAAAGAACTAAGCTTGTTTGATATTTGGAATCTTCTTTTTAGTCATGCAAATTAAAGCTTTGTTTCTAATATTTCATAAAGCAAAATAGGCTAGAGTAGTTAACCATGTAAATGAGTTAGGATTTTTACCCTTTACTCTTGATTCATAACATTTTTAGCCAAATAATTACATTAACAAAAGGATATTTATCAAGACTAAAGCGTAAATGTCCAGACTTATACACTTTCAGAAGTAAATCTCCATTTTTTCGAGTAAGCACTTTGGATGCAAGAGTATACATTAAAGGCCTATCATAAAAATAATAAATATCAATAACGTCTTCCCTACAATTGAACATGGTTTCCAAAACAGAGTCATGCCTGCTAACATTACAGTCAATAAATAGCATTAGAAATGCTTTTTTAGTTACCAATACAGATGCATAAGGACTAAGACAATATTGACTTCTTGCTATTTTTCGATACAAAAACGGGAAAACACAGAAAACAAGCAAAAGTGAAAATAGGGAAAAAAAAAAGCATCAATAGTTGACTCATTTCATGATCTTCAACCATTTAGCAGGACTTCTCTTCTGCTTTGAACCCCAGCGTTTTGCCCTCTACTTCTTTGTTACGAAAGCAAGATTAGGTTTATCGGATTTTATCGTTTACTTTTTATGCCACTTGACTCTGCATCAAAAGCAAGATTAGGTAAAATCCAACTCCCCATGTGTTTCTTCTCCCACTGCAAACTATTCCTCACGTTTAAGATAATGAAACCTCATCACCAATACAAAAATATCATACTGCTTTGCCTTCTTTCAACGTAGAAACAGTAGGACTCACAATATCTACTACTTTCAACTCATCTAAAAACTAAAGAATTTTAAAAAGAGGAACCATGTCTTCAATTTTGTCTGTTTCCATACTAAACTTATTAAAACTACATTATTTACGACTTTTCTATGTTGTTTACATATTCAAATAAACACAATCACAACTTCGGATGCTACTTATTATACGAATAATTTAAACTACATTGAGAATCCCCAATACAAAGCACACTTTATAGTGTTTCTATTACATCTAAATATAGATTACATTTCAATTAAAAAAACATTCTCTGAGTAACATATTAAAACTGCATTATTTACGACTTTTCTATGTTGCTTACATATTCCAATAAACACAATCACAAGTTCGGATGCTACTTATTCTACGAATAATATAAACTACATTGAGAATCCCCAATACAAAGCACACTTTATAGTGTTGCTATTACATCTAAATATAGATTACATTTCAATTAAATAACCATTCTCTGAGTAGAGCATATATTTCAAAATATACATTGATGCTACTTATTAAAACTGCATTATTTACGACTTTTCTATGTTGTTTACATATTCAAATAAACACAATCACAACTTCGGATGCTACTTATTCTACGAATACTTTAAACTGCATTGAGAATCCCCAATACCAAGCACACTTTATAGTGTTTCTATTACATCTAAATATAGATTACATTTCAATTAAATAACCATTCTCCGAGTAGAGCATATATTTTAAAATCAAATATAAGATTAGACAGACAATCGTTTCACTTCGTATAACTCACTAACAATTTCTTTCATCTAAACTATTCAAAATTAACTTTGTTTCAATAATCGAAACCAAAACCAAAACTAATCCTTCACTCCACAATCGACCCAAATATTGTGCTACAATACAAAAAATTTATCCAATTTGAATAATACCAAAAATGGGCCCAGTAATTTGGTCGCAAAATGCAGAAAAATGAGAAATTTCATAAGGGCCCATTTAAGAGATATTTGATATTTACAGTACCTTATCTATTTTACCATATACATGCATATATGTGTATTACTAGTTTAATTTATTTATTTTTTTGTATCCTTTGAAATTCATATTTATCTAAATTTTTCGAGTGAGTATATAGTCGAAGTGAGCGGTTACACTGATAATGTGCAAGGTTATACATTAGTACGCTCTTTAACATTCAAGACAACTAAGGTAACCTTATGGACCATTTGAAACTACAAGCGGCACACCTTTTAATCTCTCAATTCAAAATGACTTGATTGTTGGATTTAAACAAAGTATCGACTATTGGTTGGACTACATAGGGTTTCATTTATCCCCTTAAGAATATGAGTAACTAATGAAAACAATGATGCTACTAAGATGGATTTTCGCTTTCCACTTATAAATAAATTCAAATCAGCAAGTATGCAATGGTAATATTTTATGTTGGTTTTGCTAACTCTCTTATTACCATATATACATATGAGGAATGATTTGAGGTGTATTTGTGATGTTTGAAATAAAAGATCTATCTAGTGAGCATGTTGGTGTTGTGTAATATAAGTTCTTGAATTTTCTATTTTCTATTTTTTTTTGTTCTAGATTAATTTAAAAGCTTTTTGTATGAGTATCTCTTGAGTTTATCGCTTCTGACAAATCAGTTTCTAAACTAAAAATTGTGACATTAACCACTCAAATTTTTAAATTCATGTCTAGCAAGTTCAATTTTCAATGGTGTTTAACTTTTAACGGATTTTCTTCACATGCCCAACACGCGACTTTCAAGTTTCAAAGGAGGGTAAACCTGCATAAAAAAGAATTAGAGAAACAAAAACAATATATATATACATATTTAAAAGAAAACTCAAAAAGTAAGGCCGATTTTGATTTGCAAACTCTAAAGTTCTATTGATGAACGAATCATTGGTCGAAAGTATGGTTGTTGATTTGAATGATCGATGTTAAAATGGATGATTCTGGCAAAATCTGGCGTCATCTGGCTGCTGCGACGACGTCATCTGGAGGGGACAGAGATGTGCCGGCAATGGTTCGGCGACGTTGGCATTTACATAGTTCAAGATTTATTTTTCTACATTTACTTTATTATAGATTCATCCTGTAAAGTTGAGAAATTCAATGTGATCCAAAATCAGTTGCGTGGAATGCTGTGTTCGTGATGAAATTGCTCAACATATATGGAGAGGAAATCAATGAATCAGATCTAACTAAAAACTTATATTTTGTGGATAATTACATGCTAAGATACATGAGTTTATGACTTGAGTCAATGCAGATTTGTAGTTTTTATGATATTAAAATAGTTTATTAGTTTGTGTTTTTACTTTATCAGAATGCCTAGTTATTAAATTAAGAAGAGAAAGCAAAGACACATTAAGTGAACTCCCGCGGTGTGATTTCAGCACTGGCCCAGTATTGTTTGTTACCAAAAAATTTTCGACAGAAACTAAATTTCATTTAACGCCATATTGTTTGTTACCAAATTATACGCCATCCTACCCACCAATATCGGCGTGCAAAGATCAATTGAGCGTTCATCCTTTACAAATGTTATCCAATGAGATTCATGTTGGACTATTAGCGAGAACTACACAAAATTAATGAAAATTAATTATTCTGGAGAGCTTATTTAAGAAAGATGAAATATAAGACAATCGTACTTTTTTGGAGTGTATATGATAATCATTCTATCTACCTACTAGTGATAGCGTGAATAATTTGAAATTCCTTCATTGCCCCTAAAAATTCACAAAATTCCAAATTAGTGTAGGAGCCAAATTACTATATATAGCCAAGTAAGTGCATAAGTTTCTCCACATCCAAATATCTACGTAAACTAGATTTCAATATTTTCAAGCGGATGGCTTCCTCTTCCCTTCTCTCCCTCTCCGGCCTTGTGCTTCTCTTCTCCATCTCCTCCGCTACTCGCAAGTGGTCTTCTGAAAGTGGCTGCAACCAGAAACCGATCTCGATAAATGAGGGCGCCATTGGAGTTTCTGAAGACCTCCTTAAGCTCAATGGGATGGTGAGAGCACATATATATATATATATATTTATATATTGGTTTTGTAGTGACACACATCTTTTTATACACATTGATAGCATTGCATTATAACTCTTCTACGATGACATATTTATTGATGGTTCTTTTATATGTTTTACTTTGATTTGTTAGAACATACATGTAACACCATTTTGTGACCTCGATAACGAGCTAAGAGGTATGATAATTCTTTACTAATTGCTCAAAATTATCCTAAAAAAAAAAGTTTTACAAGAGAATATATCATATCTCTCAAACTCGGCCATTTGCTACTAGCTATCTATTAAACTCGGTCATTAGAAAAAAGTTGCAAGATTAGAAAAATTTTAAAGTTTCAAATTTATCCATTATTATCATCTAGTCAAAAACCTTTTTTATTGGCTTGCTATGTGTATGCTTTACTAATACACAACTCATAATGAATCAAATAAAGTTTAAACCTGAGTTTTAAGATTGCAAATCATGTATGTTGAAGATTTATCACTGTCGTTTTGAAAATATTTTGTAGGAAGTTAAAAACAATCAACAAAGTGGGAAAAGCCAGGCAATGACTGTAGGAACATGGGGAGCCCAAGCGACTAGCTCTAATGGTGTAGCTTTTGATGATGGTGTATACACAGGAATAAGGGAAATAAACTTTGAATATAAAGATGAAACAGCCATTGGGAGCTTTCAAGTGACCTACGACTTGAATGGTGCGTCATTTGTTGCAGAAAAACATTCAAGCTTTATAACAGGCTTCACACCAGTGACGGTTAGTCTAAAATTCCTTTCTTCATTCTTTTAAGTTACATAATTTCTTTTATAGCATTGTTACTCGTAAAAGCATTCAGTTACTATAAGCTGAACATGGCTCCATCAATGCATACATACATATATATATATATATATATATATATGGGAATTTGTTTACACAAAAAAATTTGGAATTAGAGCCGTCTATAAGATCTATTATATTTTCTAAGTTAAAATATCGTTTGTAAAACGCTCCCTCACACATTAAGAATAAATTATCGAATATTAAGATATACAGTATAAATATTATAATTTTAAAATATTTAGTTATAAATACATACCATATACATACATATATATGTGTTACTAGTTTAATTTATTTATATTTTTGTATCCTTTGAAATTCAGATTACTCTAGATTTTCCGAGTGAGTATATAGTCGAAGTGAGCGGGTACACTGATAATGTGCAAGGTTATACAGTAGTACGCTCTTTAACATTTAAGACTACGAAGGCAACCTATGGACCATATGGAACTACAAGCGGCACATCTTTTAATCTTCCAATTCAAAATGGCTTGATTATTGGAATCAAAGGAAGTGTCGGCTATTGGTTGGACTACATTGGGTTTCACTTATCCTTTTAAGATTTTGTGTAACTAATGAAAACAATGATGCTACTAAGATGGATTTTCGCTTTCCACTTATAAATAAATTCAAATCATCAACTATGTAATGGTAATATTGTATGTTGGTTTTGCTAACTATCTTATTACCATATATACATACGTGGAATGATTTGAGGTGCATTTGTGATGTTTGAAATAAAAGATCTATCTAGTGAGCATATTGGTGTTCCGTAATATCAGTTCTTGAATTTTTTTTTTCTTTTTTTTTTGTTCTAGAATAATTAAAAGGTTTTTTTTTTTCTTTAGGAGTACCTCTTGAGTTTATTGCTTCTGACAAATCAATCTATAAACTCAAAATTGTGGCAATTAGCTCCTTAAAATTTGAAATTTATGCTTGGCAAGTTCAATTTTAAATGGTGTTTAACTTTTGACGGATTTTCTTCACATGCCCAGCAGGTGACTTTCAAAGGGAGGGTAAACCTGCATAAAACATGCGTAAAAAAGAATTAGAAAAACAAAAAGAATATATATATATATTTATAAGGGAAACTAAAAAAGTAGGGCCGATTTTGATTTGCAAACTCTAAAGTTCTGTTGATGAACGAATCATTGGTCGAAAGTACGGTTGTTGATTTGAAAGATCGATGCTTAAATGGATGGTTCTGAGCAAACATTTCCGCTTGAGTGCTAAAAACTTGAATTTTAATTTGAAGCCAGAAAGAGGTGAAAGAAATATATACTTGAATGAGAAGACAACAAAAATGGAAAAATCCATTTCAAAGGCGATTGCTTTAAATCATCTCGACTTTAATTATGATTTTTATTTTTTTTACTTTTCTTTTATATATATATATATATATATATATGAAGAGAGTTCAAGAAAAGTTTCTTTTCTTTTCTTTTTTTTCTTCAAAAATCATTCACAATAAAATATGCAGTTTCCACAAAATCATCAGCAAAACATGATGTTCCTAATACTGCATGCTCTATTAAATAAAAAGTATTCATTAGAGTCGGCAAAATCTGCAGTTCTTCCAATGGCGTCATCTGACAGGGACGACGTTGCTACGCCGGAGATCTACATGATGAGGCTAAGGGTGGGGCTGCTGCGATGACGACATCTGGAGGGGACAGAGATGTGCCGGCGAAGGTTCAGCGACGTTGGCATTTACATAGTTCAAGATTTATTTTTCTACATTTACTTTATTATAGATTCATCCTGTAAAGTTGAGAAATTTAATGTGATCCAAAATCAGTTGCGTGAAATGCTGTGTTCGTGATGAAATTGCTCAACATATATGGAGAGCAAATCAATGAATCAGATGTAACTAGAAACTTATATTTTGTGGATAATTACAAGCTAAGATACATTAGTTTTTGACTTAGAGTCAATGCAGATTTGTAGTTTTTATGATATTAAACTAGTCTATTAGTTTGTGTTTTTACTTTATCAGAATGCCTAGTTATTAAGTTACGAAGAGAAAGCAAAGACACATTAAGTGAACTCCGGCGGTGTGATTTCGGCACTGGCCCAATATGAGGGTACTATTCAACGTTGATCACGTCTTGACATTGTTTTGGTCTCGACATCAAGTTCAAGTTATATTTTTGTTTTTTGTTTAGAAAAATATGTAATTGTCAAGCGTGTATTTTGTTTTTTATTTTCAAGCAAAAAAAAAAAAAATTGGTAGTTACCAAACATGTTTCTTGTTTGAAAAAATAAAAAACATTAACACGAAAAACATTTTAGTTTTTTGTTTAAACAAACAGAAAAATAAAACATTACCAAACATGGCAAAAAATTCTCATTGAAAAATTTGAATATAAATTTAAATTTTTTTAAGAGAAAATACTATAGCAAAAAGATTTAAATAGTAGTTTGAACCTATAAAATAAATTCATGGTAAGTGTGTTCGGGTTTAGCTTTTGCCCCAAAAGTTTTCGTGGATTGATGAATTATACGACTCAACTTTTAATTTTGATAAATTACACCTAAATTTAATATAATGTTGCATAATACCCTCAATTCAACGCATTCATGTCAGCGTCTAAATTTGAACAACAATAATTCATACAATTATTATTACATTTTAAAATAATTTCCCAAAATTAAAAATATTGGCGATAACATGCCAATTCGAATGAAATTTAAGGGAATATATTTTTTTTTTACTTTTAAATAGAAATAATAGCACAAATAAATAATTTTTCTACTTCGTGGATGGATTGGAAAATTTTTTTGGAATTGCAGCAGAATAGGTTATAGAAATTTTCGATTAAAACAAGATCTTTTACCTCATAATACTATATACAATAATTCTTTGAAAATCTAAAATACGTATGAATAATAAAATTCTAGTGGATCAAGCTTTCTAAGAACTTTGAGTTCTCACACCATGTTACCTTGCTTGTTATATCTCTCTTTCTCCATAAATAGAAATGTATGCGGGAAAACTTTATAGATTCAGAGTTTACCAGAAACCAAAAGGAAATAATCACCCAATTTTTTCTTCCTCCTTAATCAAATCATTAGCGCTGTAGAAACTGAGAACACTAGAGGAGAGGGTCATGGAATTCTTCTCTTGAATAACAAGTAGTCTAAAAGCATTGTGAGCCTCAACAAGCTCTTTTATAGTCTAACTAGGTACATTTGAGTTATATATAAACATAATTTGAAAAAGATATGAAGCATAAAATTTTTCCTCGTTATAAGTTACAATCTTGTAATATTTAGTTAATTATTTTTTACCAATAATTGGCAAATAACTTCGAATTAGAGGAATTTTGGTTCACCGATCCGAATTGAAAAAGTCCAGCTCGAATGACTAACAAGGTTTAAATCAGTACTGTTTGTTGCATCATTTAATATGGGCATTTGGGTTAAATACACAATTTGAATATGCTCCAAATCTTCAAATAATTTTACAATTTTAACCTATATGTAAAAAGGGTTTCTATTTTTTTTCTCCCCCTCTTATACCGTTAAGCTTTAAAATGTCATACTTCTTCATTTCAACTCCAATTAAGTTGATTCTTCATCCTATGTATTTATAACAAAAAGATGAACAAATTTGTAACCATATAGCCTATCAAAATCTACCATGAGCAATGAGGTTCTGAAAGATTTGTTCCAAAACAAAAATTCTCAAATTATTGTTCTCAAAACTATATCCAAACACAAATTAGACATTATTTACCATTTTGATACTAATCGTGTATAACAAAAAATTTTAAAAACTTTTAGTGATACTCTGTAAAATATATAAATTAACGATAGAAATAATTAATCTAATTATTTTTATACCTTTGAAGTCATTGGTACGATATCTTCTTAATTTCTAAGTTCTATTCATTACAACAACAAAACAAAACAGAAAAGATAACTATTTATTTAAATACATACACCTACCATCATTGACTTCCCCAAATAGGTATTTTCCTTGTTGGTCCTCTTCTTCTTTCTACCTTCCACATAATTTTCTTCACGCATTCATTTGCAGGAAATTTCTTACTTTTAAACACTCATCTTTCGATCACATCAAAACTCAACCTCACTTTAAACACTTGGAGCTAGCTAAGAAAGCCTTAATTTTCTCATTATAGCTATTGCTTCTTCTTCTTCTTTCGAGATCAACAATGAAGTCTTTATGCTGCATTATGCCGGAAACACATTCAAACCTACAGAGATGAGGAGATTCTTGACAGAGTAGATGAAATTTCGCCTGCACTTTCGAGGACAATAGAGGAATCGATGATTTCCATAATCGTCTTCTGGAAAGAGTATGCTTCTCGAGATGGTACTTTTGGATGAGCTCGTGCACATAATGAAATGCAAGAACGAAAGAAGCCAAATTGTCTTACCTATCTTTTATGGCATCGATCCGTCGGATATTAGGAAGCAGAAGGGGAGTTATGGTGATGCTTTCGCTGCACATGAAGGAACGTTTTGAGCACAACAAGATCAAAGTGAAAGAGTGGAGGGAGGCTTCGACTGCTGCGGCTGATCTATTTGGTTTTCATTCACAAGATGAGTGAGTAATTGCATCTTTTTTTTCTTTTTTTTTTTCTTTTTTGCTACAATAATGTGTGATTATTTGGGATCCGGAATGTGAGAAGGAAAAAAAAGGGTCTTAATTAGCAAGTTTCACTAGATGGAGATGTAGATGCTGCGGCCAGATATTGCTTTATTGTATATAATTGTTTTATCTTGATCATATCTAGTTATCTATCACTAGCTGGGCTGATGAAAAAAAAAAAAAAAAAAAAAACAAGAGAAAGAGTGAGAAATCATTACTTCCTCAGATTCGTGAATTTTGTTATTTTTAGAATTAAAATATGTGAAGAGTTTTACTAAGAAATAATTAGTTTGAACGGCAGCTTTTCATTTTTCAAAACATACAAAAAAATAAATTAATTAATTAAAGTGCCGTTAAGTTGTAAGATCATCTCTAATGTAAATGTCAGTACCAATTATATATATAGCATTAAA
Source organism: Morus notabilis (assembly GCF_000414095.1). Taxonomy (NCBI): domain Eukaryota; kingdom Viridiplantae; phylum Streptophyta; class Magnoliopsida; order Rosales; family Moraceae; genus Morus; species Morus notabilis. The sequence continues at coordinate 547,548 of NW_010362300.1, forward strand.
ATGCATGATAATAAGACATTTGACATGTTGTGTTCTAATGCATAATGTTATTTTAAATGCTAAATCTACTTTTGACTATAATCATTGAGTTTTGAAAGATGTAAAAGTAAAATTTTAATTTAAAATAATTTGAAAAAGTAAATGTTGCAATGATTAATTGAAAAGGTAAACATATATACCAACCAATACCAATCAAATGTCAAATTTATCATATGTTATATTTGTTGACAAATTTACCAAAAAGTGTAGCATAGAGAAAAATTTAGCACAAAAAATATACCACTACTTTGAAGAATATTTTTCACACTCAAATGTCAAATTTTTCATTGCCACATCAATTATAAATTAATCAGCAATTGATGTCTCTAATTATCTCTAAATGACCTGCCACACAAGCAAAGCCGTTAAGTTTATAAGCAGAAATGGATAGAGGGGGTAACTTGATCTATTTTTTATATATTAGGGGGTATTTTGAACCATTTTGAAAAGTCAATGGGCACTTTGAAACAATATACCTACTTTAAAGGGCATTTACGAAAATAATAGTTTTCAACATGATGCATAGACTCATATTGCTCAAGATATACGTTTCAAAATATTCCTATCATACTAAATTTAAAGTAGACCTTACTCAAGGTCTGCAATTTCTTCCTTCCTCTAAGATATTATTATTTGTATAACTACCCATTAGACCGATTTTCATAGATTATCATAAAGAAAATCTTATTGAACTTTACAAATCTTGTAGCAAGCTTAAGCAACTTTGGGGTGGTGTAAAGTTGTGCTCATATTATATAAGTGTTTTTGGTAAAAATAATAATAATTATTATTTACTAAAAAGGGATTTTCATTTTCCAACTTTCTCTCTGTTTTTTTTTTTTTTTTTTTTTTTTTTTTTTTTTTAAACTTAAGTTGCTAACATATACTATTAGGTAGTTGGATTTTTGACAACTTTCGTTCGGCAAAATAATAAATTTCCCTGTTTTGATATTAGCTTCATTTTGACTTGGTATTTTGGTTGATTATTTACACGGATAAGCTTATAAATAAACTGTTTTGTGTCAGAAACTCTATTTGGTCAGTTCCCCATCAATCTACACTCTATTCATACTCTTGAAGCGACACACATTTTTTGATACACATTAATAGGCGTTGCATTATAACTCTTCTACGATAACATATTTATTGATGGTTCTTTTATATGTTCTATTTTGAATTCTTAGAACATGCACATAACACCATTTTGTGACCTCGATAACTGTCTAACTGTTATGGTAGATTCTTTACTAATTGCTCAAAACTATCCAAAAAAAAAAAAAAGGTTTACAAGAGAATATATCATACCTCTCAAACAAAAATTCGGATAATTTTAGATTTTTAACAATAATATTTCTAACATATTAAAGAACTATATGTTCGTAAATTGACAATAAATTTAATATTGTCGTTAAAGAATAAGAAAATATACCTTTCAGTAGGTATTTAAATTGTATCTATTAAAGTCTCACTCATATATGTATGATATAAATTCTAATATTCCAAACAAACTACGCTTTAAAAGGAAAAAATTACTTTCCCTTTTGGAGTTTCTCTCTTTTTTTTTTTTATTATCATTTTCCATTTGCCATTAGCTATCAAGGAAAAATTTTAAAGTTTCTCATTTATCCATTATCCCCTAGTGAATAAACTTTTATATTGGTTTGCTATGCCTATGCTTTAAAAAGCAAACATTATTGTTTCTTGTCTTAAATTTAACCATCTAATATTTCACACAGCTTAAAAAATATCATAAATAGCAATGTGGTATTCTAATTTCTAGGGAGGCTTGAATGAAACTAAAAAAATTTAAATTAGAGTAATTGTGTAATACAGTATTGTTTTAATTTTAAACTACAAAATTTTAAATTGAAGTAATTGTGTAATACGGTACTGTTTTAATTTTAGACTACAAAAATTAAAACTAAATTAATTGTGTAATAGAGTATTATTATAAGTAAAAATTAAGGGTGTACATGAAAACTTTTAAATGTTCTACAGAATATGGAATTAAAAATCTTTAAAGGGGAAAAGTAATATAAATTTTGTATAAAACTTAATTATAAAAAAATTTAAAATTTAACATAAAACTTAGAAATGAAAAATTTTAGAGGGGCTAAACAAGAAAAAATAGTGCAAAACTAAAAATTTTTTGAATAACACTAAAGAAGCTAGCTGAGGCTAAGGGGGGCTGCACTGGTCTTAGCTAGCCACATCCCTGTTTGTAGCGTTCTTCCAAAGAATGAGATAAGGCTCTATCTTTTAGAGATAGCTACTAGTTTTATAGGCTTTTTGTTCTGTTTTTTCGTTTGTTTAGTCTTTTTACTTTTGGGTTTTTTTATTAAAACGTTTTACTTTATTTATTTATTTATGTTCAATTTTAATATTATTGAGTGAGAGTTCTGGTATAGGACGAGATTGTTTAGTGGGTGCCAACTTAATTAGAATGTACTAACAATCTCTTATATAAGCTGACGCGGTTTAATAAAAAAAAATATTTGAAACAAATAGTAGTTTACCGTATAAATGTTTCATTTATGACTAATAAAAACATTATTCTTCACGTAATTTTTTTCAACTAATAAAAAGATTTTTTTTTATGTAAATAAAATTATTTTACAATGTAAATTATTTTTTACTAGTTGTAACAAAATCATTTATACCGTACATTATTATTTATTTCAAATAGTTTTAAAATCTACAATTTAACTAATTTAGTTTCATAAATCTCCTATTTTACTACAATCTCGCTTTTCCTTTCATGTCTTCTTGTTTTATTAGCTAGCCTCTGTGGTTTGATTTTAATTTTTGATTATTTACAGAAATCCTCCATAAAGCATCTTAAATCTAAAAATGCCTACTTAGTATTTTATTTAGAAAAATACTTATTGTCGTACATATAAATACATTTATATCCTTACAAAATGTCAAACAATTAAATTTAATGAAACCTACGTATTTTTTTTATTATTATAAAGAATACGCACTTTATACAAATAAAGAAAAGTACGTTCCCTTTTTAAAAAATTAAAAATAAAAACCAAACAAGGGCACAAAATAAGCTACAGACAAGCAACCAAAACAATTACGAATAAAATTTTTTTATTATCTTAATGATAGTATCATTAGAAAAATGAATGAATACAAAATTTTTAAGCAATTTGAAACAATTAAAATATAAGAAAACGTGAGTCTACAATCTTTCTATTTTCATTACATTAAGAAATGTGAAAAACATGGTAAATATTTAAAACAAACTATAGAAAAGTAAATAAAACAACAAATATAAAACATCTCACATTTTCTTTATTTTAATGATGGTATCATTATGAAAAATCATGAATACAATGGTTTTAATATGTTAAGGAATGATAAAATTATGGTACAGATATAAAATAAACCATATACAAACAAACGAAATAATGAATAAAAAATTCTCACATTTTCATTATCTCAATAACGATGTCATTATGAAAAATAATGAAAAAATCAGCCCACCTTATGAAAACTAATGTATAAGGAAAGTCAAAAGGGAATATACTAGTAGAAAAAATCAGCCCATATAATGAAAAAATAACCACATAAGGAACGTAGCTAAAAAAATGAATATAGGTATATCTGGCATTAGATGTGTCTTATTAATTAGAAGTAGATATTTTTGTAATATTGTATATAAATGGGTATTTTTTAATTTAGGGCGTTGAATGTAGGCACTTTTTGTAATTACTTCTTTGATTTTTTACTTTATGTATTTTAAGTGATAAATTAGAGTAAGCCGAGGATGGTATAAGACAAGCTGCTTAGTACATGCTAACCTAATTGTACTAGTGTATTCATGTTAAACTTCAAAAGAATTTAAGTTTCTTAAATAATTGATTGTTAATTGTACTTTTAATTAATTAGCGGTAATTTCATATTTACTCTATCAATGATAAAGTTTTAAGTTTGATTGTAATTCTTCACTTATTCTCTTTTACCTTCTATCATCATATTGAGGTCATTATATGATCAACTTAAGGTTCTTCATTCTTGTTGATGTGGATCTGCCACAACCTGGAAATCAAGTATTAATTAATTTTTTTTTTCTCTGAAGTACTAAATAACTAATAATAACTTTTTAACAAGTAATTTTTAACTTGCACCAATAGTGGATTGTAATTTTTCTCATTATCTTAACATTTGAAGCTGGTTAATGAACTTCATTGTCTCTCTATCTCTCTAGTTTCCTTTGCATTGGAGCAAAGATAAACTTAGTATTCGAGAACATTTATACATCATAACAAAGTTCATACTCATGATCATGAAGCTCTCTTAACCGGACGCGAAGCCGGAAGCTCCAACTCAAATTATAAATAATAAAAGAAAAAGAAAATCACAAAAGTATAAGAGTGAAACTAGCCCGACAGGCAAATATGAATAAACTGGATAAAAAAGACTTACAAACCGGTTTAAACTTTTGAAATGAATGATTTACTCTTTCGTATACTCAAAACTAGTTCAGCCTCGTGGTATGTACGTGAGGAATAACTTTATAAGTTTGATTTCGCGTCAAACACATAGTCTACTCAAAAACTTAGTAAGATACTTAAATCTCACAAACGTGAATGAACATTTTTATTCATCAACAATAAATGTCATTATGAGAACAATTATTTTTTAACATATTTTAGCTTTAAAATTCATCATATATTAGGCCCGATGTTGTACTATCATAGCGCGCTAGCCATGCGTGTGGTAGCAAATCTCATACCAACCGTGACAATAAATCCGTTCACCGGATAAAGGACCACTCACCGGTCACCATTAAGGATGTACAAAACCATTTAAAACATAAAAATATATATATATACATGTTTCTTCAAAACGCCATCATAAGAGAAATATTAAAAGCGTCATAACATCATTATAAATATCGAAATCATATACTTCTCAATTATTCAATTCTTGTTGTAGGTGAAAGTGTACTTATATAAACGCCTTAGTTAACCCTTTTAAATTTTCCAACGGTGATGCGACGAATGAGATCCTCAGATGCTCACCCCTAGAACCGTTCAAGCCATAAATCATAAATATAATAAATTAAATGGATTGTAATCATCCAAACCATCAAATGGATTGTTAAATTATTAGTCTTCGTCGTGGATTGTAATCAAAGGGATTGTCAAATTATTCATCAAATGGATTGTTTTTTAAAAAATTGCTTAGAGATGGACCTAGTATGCGCATGAATTATATTCATCGAGTGCCGTCAATATTTGAGGAAGTTAGCATAATCTTTATTTAAGTTTATTTTGTTAAGTGGTTATTTTTTGATAAAGTTGTAATTCAAGTTATTCCTGATCTTTAGGAGATTAGACAACTTTTAAATTTTCATTCTTGTATCGTATATATACATCAATTACTATTAGTTGAAGGTTTATCCGACTATTTTTGGAATCACTTTGGTTATACATAGGGCCCCTCAAACAATTCAAGAAACCTGATAACCGTTTCAATGTAGTTGTAAAAACACTATAACGGTAACAGCACACCACAATCCATTATAAGATGTAGAGTTTAAATTCCCTACTTTTTAATTCACAAAAAAAAAAGTGATAATATTAACTGCTTCAACCTGTGGACAAACCTTTGAAGATCGATAACAGAAAAGTAGAAAACAAAAAAATCTAGCATAGGATTGAGATTCTAGAAAGGAAAATAAGCGCTGAGAGATCAATATAATGACTGGTGGCCTATTTAAAATGAAGCTCTAACTGTTCTAGTTTGACATAAACATTAACAAGTAACAACACATGCCACGCATGAAAACTCCCCTATTTTATCTAATTTTATTGGATATTCAATGAATTCATTTTCTAGAAAAATCATGGCTTCATTAAAGCATGCCACACGTTATAAGTTTCTATATGTAATATTAAGGTATAATAAAATACTTGGATGGTGTGATACATGTTCATGTTAACATGTTGTTACTGGAATTGGATAATTTTTATCCTTTCTAACAATAGATGTCACAGGTTTAACTTTATATATATATATAGTATCCGAACTTCAAATTTTAATAAAAATACTTCCAAACACTTAAAAAAAATACCAATCATCACGAGCCCTCTCCCGTTGAGCCCTCATTCCATAAAAACTCGAGCATGAGGGTAATTATACGCCTAAAAACTCGAATTTTTCATATGGAAGTGGATAATTTTTATCCTTTCTAACAATAGATGCCACAAGTTTAAGTTTCTATATAATGATGCATTTCAACCAATAGATGCCACAAGTTTAAGTTTCTATATAATGATACAGCTGACGTGCACTAGTTTTTGTGGAACATATACGTAATTAAAAAGATCACATATATACAGATATAAATATATTTCTTGTTACACCTACACAAAATAACGAAATTATTAAATAATTGTTATACAAAATTTACTATGATGGTTATTAAAACTTAAAATAGGATATATTCATGAAAAACTAAAAAAAAACAAAAACAAAAAAAAAATACAAAAAAGTAAAAAAACAATACAAGCACAAATTATAAGTTTTAAAGTTTATATGATATTACCAAACATTATCTTGGTAGCCAAAAGCATATTTTTTGCTAGTAAATTTTAATTTGGTACCAGAAAGACTATTAAAAATTAAAACAAAAACATTTTAGTGACAAAAATTATTTTAGAATCATTGTTCTAGTAACATTATAACAAAAAACATAGTTTTGAAATTGAAATACATTATTTTATGTTAAAAAGTAATTAAATAGCAAGATTATATATTATTCTATGTGCAACTAGAGATGTCAAAAGGGCCATGCCGGGCCGGCACGACCCTTCTAACCCCAGGCCTGTGGCGAGCCTGGGCTGCGCCTGTGCAGGGCTGTGCCAGGGTTGGGCCTGAGGAGAAATCATCAAGCCTAGCACTGGCTCTCGGCCCTAGTCCATAAGGTCCAGGGCCTGGCCCGGGCCCTTGCCCTTCATGAGCCGGCCCTAGCCGTTTTAATTTTTTTGTAATATTTAATTAAAAATATATATTATATGCCCCTAAAAGATGTGATTTTATTGAATACAGATAATACAAATAAGTACACATAAATGACTACCTCATTAATAATCTTACCAAGTAAAACTTGGGGGAAGAGATCAGGACCTAAGTGCTTTTAGAAGATTCTGTTATGTCTACACTCAATCTTAATCTAATTTTCTTAATGCACTTGAGTTTCACTTATGATTAACAATTTCTTTTAAGGATTTTTTTTAAGTTCTAATTTGATGACAAAAAAAAAGGACTGGTTGACCAGACGACATAGGTTGGCCAGTTGGCCCTAAAATGCCTCAAACCTCATTGAAATTTCATGTCACGGGCCTAGCCTTTTAGATGCCTGGGCCGTGCCTGGCACTTCGCGTGCCTGGGCCGTGCTTGGGCCTTGGCGGGCCTGGGCCGTGCCTGTGCCTTGGTTGGGCCTGGGTCGTGTCTTGGTTGCGGGCCTCAAACATGAGGCCCAGCCCTGGCCCTTCTAGCGTGTTGGGCCGGCCTGACCCATAACAGTACAAGGCCGGGCCGTGCCAAATTGACCACCGTAGCGAGCTGGGCCGGACTGTACATGGACGACCCCGCTAAATTGACACCTCTATGTGGAACATATACTTAATTTACAAGATCACATATATACACACATGAACATGTCTCTTGTTACACCTACACAAAATGACTAAATTATCAAATAATTGTTATACAAAATATACTACGAAGATTCTTAAAACTTAATATAGGACATATTCATGGAAAACTTAAAAAAAAAATACAAGCACTTAAAGTTTTTATATGATTTGCTACTAAACACAACTTTTGGTAGCATAAAATGTCTTTTAGCCACCAAAATATAAATTTGGTAGCAAAAAATTATATTTTTGTTACCCAACATTATTTGGGTAGCCTAAACTAGTTTGATATCAAAAGTTGATATTTCGCTACCAAAATTTGGAGGCAGATAACAATGTTTTTATTCCAACCGTAGGTAGCAAATGTTATACTTTTTGCTACAAAAAAAAAAGTAGCAAATACCACAAGCGGGAAAAGATTTAGCTTCTGGACAATGTTTTTGTGACCAAAAAGTGTTTGGTCGCAAAAGTGACTTTATCGCTACCAAATTTTGGTGGTAAATAGTTATATTTTACTTCTAGAGTTGGTAGCAAATGTTATATCATTTGCTACCAAAAAATATTTGGTAGCAAATACCTCAGGCGGGAAAAATTTTACTTCCCGCCAATATTTTGTTACCAAAACATGTTTGGTAGCAAAAAGTGATATTTTGCTACCAAATTTTAGTGGTAGAATCTTATACTTTTGTTACCAAATATTGTTTTGGTAGCAAAAAACTTTCGGCAGGAACTAAATTTCATTTTCCGTCATATTATTTGTTATCAAATTATATTTAGTGGCAGATTGTATCATTTTTGTTACCAGATTTAGTAACTAAAACCTTGATCATTTCAGCTACTAAAATTTGGTAGCAAAATATGTGTTTTCAGTTATCAAAAATTTTTTTGTATAAAAAAGTTTGGTCTTTTAAAGTGATTATTCTTGTAATACAGCTGACGTGCACAATTATACACCATCTTACCCACCACCTTCCGCGTGCAAAGATCAATTGAGCGTTCATCCTTTACAAATGTTAACCAATGAGATTCATGTTGGACTATTAGCGAGAACTACACAAAATTAATGAAAACTAATTATTCTGGAGAGCTTATTTTAGAAAGATTAAATATAAGACAATTGTACTTTTTTGGAGTGTATAAGATAATCATTCTATCTACCTACCAGTGATAGCGTGAATCATTTGAAATTCCTGCATTGCCCCTAAAAATTCACAAAATTCCAAATAAGTGTAGGAGCTAAATTACTATATATAGCCAAGTGCATAAGTTTCTCCACATCCAAATATCTACGAAAACTATATTTCAATATTTTCAAGCGGATGGCTTCCTCTTCCCTTCTCTCCCTCTCCGGCCTTGTGCTTCTCTTCTCCATCTCCTCCGCTACTCGCAAGTGGTCTTCTGAAAGTGGCTTCAACCAGACCCCGATCTCGATAAATGAGGCCGCCATTGGAGTTTCGGAAGACCTCCTTAAGCTCAATGGGATGGTGAGAGCTCATATATATATATATATATACATATTTATATATTGGTTTTGTAGTGACACACATCTTTTAATACACATTGATAGCATTGCATTATTACTCTTCTACGATAACATATTTATTGATGGTTCTTTTATATGTTTTATTTTGATTTGTCAGAACATACATGTAACACCATTTTGTGACCTCTATAACGATCTAAGAGGTATGATAATTCTTTACTAATTACTCAAAATGATCCCAAAAAAAAAAAGTTTTACAAGAGAATATATCATACCTCTCAAATAGAAATTCGGACAATTTAAGATTTTTAACAATAATATTTCTAACATATGAAAGAGCAATATGTTCGAAAATTGACACGCCTTAAAAGGAAAAAAAAAATGACTTTCCCGTTTAGAGTTTCTCTTTTTATCTTTTATCATTTTCCATTTGTTATTAGCTATCTGTTAAACTTGGTCATTGAACAAAAATATATATATCAAGTTTTCTGTGTTGGATAAAAAGAAAGCAAAAGAAAAAAGTTGCAAGATTAGAAAAATTTTAAAGTTTCTCATTTATCCATTATTATCCTCTAGTCAAAAACCTCTTTATTGGTTTGCTATGTGTATGGTTTACTAATACAAAACTCATAATGAATCAAATAAATATTAAACTTGAGTTTTGAGATTGCAAATCATGTATATTGAAGATTTATTACTGTCGTTTTGAAAATATTTTGTAGGAAGTTAAAGACAATCAACAAAGTGGGAAAAGCCAGGCAATGACTGTAGGAACATGGGGAGCCCAAGCGACTAGCTCTAATGGTGTAGCCTTTGATGATGGTGTATACACGGGAATAAGAGCAATAAACTTTGAATATAAAAATGAAACAGCCATTGGGAGCTTTCAAGTGACCTACGACTTGAATGGTGCGCCATTTGTTGCAGAAAAACATTCAAGCTTTATAACAGGCTTCACACCAGTGACAGTTAGTCTATAATTCCTTTCTTCATTCTTTTAAGTTAAATAATTTTTTTTATAGCCAGGTTACTCGTAAAAGCATTCTGTTACTATAAGCTTAACATGGATCCATCAATGCATATATATATGGGAATTTGTTTACACAAAAAACATTCAGAATTAGAGCAGTCTATAAGGATCTATTATATTTTTCATGTTAAAATATCATTTGTAAAACGCTCCCTCACACATTAAGAATAAATTATTGAATATTATAATATACACGTATAAATATTATAATTTAAAAATATTTTGTTATGAATACATACCATATACATACATATATATGTGCATTACTAGTTTAATTTATTTATATTTTTGTATCCTTTGAAATCAGATTACTCTAGATTTTCCGAGTGAGTATATAGTCGAAGTGAGCGGGTACACTGATAATGTGCAAGGTTATACAGTAGTACGCTCTTTAACATTCAAGACTAACAACGCAACCTATGGACCATATGGAACTACAAGCGGCACATCTTTTAATCTCCCAATTCAAAATGGCTTGATTATTGGAATCAAAGGAAGTGTCGGCTATTGGTTGGACTACATTGGGTTTCACTTATCCTTTTAAGATTTTGTGTAACTAATGAAAACAATGGTGCTACTAAGATGGATTTTCGCTTTCCACTTATAAATAAATTCAAATCATCAACTATGTAATAGTAATATTGTATGTTGGTTTCTTTAACTATCTTATTACCATATATACATACGTGGAATGATTTGAGGTGCATTTGTGATGTTTGAAATAAAAGATCTATCTAGTGAGCATATTGATGTTGCGTAATATCAGTTCTTTGAATTTTTTTTTTCTATTTTTTTTTTTTTGTTCTAGAATAATTCAAAGGTTTTTTTGTATGCGTACCTCTTGAGTTTATCGCTTCTGACAAATCAATCTGTAAACTCAAAATTGTGGCGATTAGCCCCTTAAATTTTGAAATTTATGCTTGGCAAGTTCAATTTTAAATGGTGTTTAACTTTTAACGGATTTTCTTCACATGCCCAGCAAGCGACTTTCAAGGGAGGGTAAACCTGCATAAAAACAATAAAAGAAGATAAACATGCATAAAAAAGAATTAGAAAAACAAAAATAATATATATATATATATGTAAAGGAAACTAAAAAAGTAAGGACGATTTGATTTTTAAACTCTAAAGTTCTGTTGATGAACGAATCATTGGTCGAGAGTATGGTTGTTGATTGGAATGATCGATGCTAAAATGGATGATTCTGAGCAACCATTTCCGCTTGAGTGCTAAAAATTTCAATTTTAATTTGTAGCCAGAATCACAAAAACTTTAAAGAGAAATAGGAAGAAGACAAAGTTTTGGTGGAATAATTCTTCTTATTCGTATAGGGGAAATGTAAAGCTATATATAGCCAACTGTACAACAATTAGAGAAAAGTAAAATAAAGCTACAAAAGGAAATAATCAAAAGTCAATACAATTCTAGACCTACAATCACGAAAGCTAAAATCATGGAATTATAATGAAATCAAGGAAATCAAGGAACCGAGAAATCTCATTTAATCTAATATCTCCAATATCCCCCCCTCAAGATGGCGTGTGTAAGTCTCTAACACCCATCTTGGAAAGCATGTTATGAAAATGTGCTGCTCCAAGTGCCTTTGTAAAAACATCAGCTAGTTGTTGCTGTGAAGGAACAAAATTAGTTCGAATAATGCCCTTTTGAATTTTCTCACGCACTAAATGGCAATCAATTTCTATGTGTTTTGTCCTTTCATGAAAAGTGGGATTGGCAGCAATTTGTAATGCGGATTTGTTGTCACAATAAAGATGTGCTAGTTAAGAGTGATCAATCCCTAAATCTTTAAGCAAATGACATAACCAACTGATCTCACAACAAGTTGAAGCCATTGCTCGATATTCAGCTTCTGCAGAAGAATGAGGGACCGTAGGTTGTTTCTTTGACCTCCAGGAGATTGGAGAATCACCAAGCAAAACATAATACCCTGTAATTGAAGTCTGGAATCTGGACAACTCGCCCAATCTGAATCACAAAAGGCGCGCAATTGAGGAACGCTTGAAGAAGAAAGAATAATGCCTTGTCCTGGGTTGCCTTTTAAGTAACGTAATACTCGTAAAACATAACGAAAATGGATGTCTCTGGGCTTGTCAAGAAATTGACTTAGTATGTGAACACTATATGTGATGTCAGGCCGAGTGACTGAAAGATAAAGTAGTCGCCCAATCAAGCGCCTATATTGTGAGGGATCTGAAAGAAGCTAGCCATCTGAATTGCTTAACTTCAGGTTTTGCTCCATAGGTGTTTGTGAAGGACGTGTGCCAAGAAGTCCAAATTCTTCAAGTATTTCCAAAGCATATTTTCGCTGACTTAAGTAAATCCTATCTTTGGAACGTGCCGCTTCAATGCCCAAGAAATATTTCAGATGTCCAAGATCTCTGAGTTTGAATCTGCTATGCAGAAAATCTTTTATGGTCTGGATTGCTTCAAGATAATCTCCTGCAATAATTATGTTATCAACATAGACAAGAATAACTGTGAGTGAATTACCCACTTGCTTAGTGAATAAAGAGTAATCTGCCTTTGATTGCTTATACCCTGCCTGCAATAATTCATAGGATAACTTAGCAAACCATTGACGAGATGCTTGTTTGAGACCATAAAGAGATTTTTGGAGTTTGCAGACCATATTTTTATTTTCTGTCTCTGAGACCCCAGGTGGAAGCTGCATATAGACCTCCCCATCTAGTTCACCATGGAGGAATGCATTGCTTATATCAAGTTGATGAAGATGCCAATTTCGCATTACAGCAATGGCAAGTAAGCAATGCATGGTTGTGAGCTTAGCTACAGGTGCGAAAGTCTCGTGGTAATCAATGCCTTCTTGTTGATTATATCTCTTAGCCACCAATCGAGCTTTGTAACGCTCAATGCTGCCATCTGGTTTGTATTTGACCTTATAGACCCATTTGCACCCAATTGCCTTTTTTTTCATGGGTAATGGTGTCAAGGTCCAAGTGTGGTTTGCCTCAAGTGCTTTAATTTACTCAGCCATTGCTTGCCTCCAATTAGAATCCTGCATTGCTTGTTGGAAACTTTTGGGCTCTAGGACAGAGGTGATTGCAGCTAAAAATGAATGATCAGAGCAAGAAAATTTCTCATAGGATAAAAAGTTATGTAAAGGATGAGAGGTACTTACAGGAGATGAAGAAACATATACTTGAATGAGAAGACAACAAAAATGGAAAAATCCATTTCAAACGCTATTGCTTCGAATCATCTCAACTTTAATTTTGATTTTTTTTTTTTACTTTCCTTTTTAGCTGTGATACTCAAGGCTATATGCATGCTCCATTAAATAAAAAGTATTCATTAGAGTCGGCAAAATCTGCAGTTCTTCCGATGGCGTCATCTGACAGGAACGACGTTGCTACCCCGGAGATCTACCTGATGAGGCTAAGGGACGTCATTTGGAGGGGACAGAGATGTGCCGGCGAAGGTTCGGCGACGTTGGCATTTACATAGTTCAAGATTTATTTTTCTACATTTACTTTATTATAGATTCATCCTGTAAAGTTGAGAAATTCAATGTGATCCAAAATCAGTTGCGTGAAATGCTGTGTTCGTGATGAAATTGCTCAACATATATGGAGAGCAAATCAATGAATCAGATCTAACTAAAAGCTTATGTTTTGTGGATAATTACAAGCTAAGATACATTAGTTTATGACTTGAGTCAATGCAGATTTGTAGTTTTTATGATATTGAAATAGTCTATTAGTTTGTGTTTTTACTTTATTAGAATGCCTAGTTATTAAGTTACGAAGAGAAAGCAAAGATACATTAAGTGAACTCCGGCGGTGCGATTTCGGCACTGGCCCAGTATGAGGGTACTATTCAAGCCTTAGCTTTGGCTTGCCAATCAAATCCCGGCACTGAGCTCGACAAGTTGGTCCGATTCCAGCACCGAGCCCGACACATCGGTCTGATCTCAACGTTGATCACGTTTTGACATTGTTTCAGTCTCGACATCAAGTTCAAGTTATATTTTTGTTTTTTGTTTAGAAAAATATGTAATTATCAAACGTGTTTTTTGTTTTTTATTTTCAAGCAAAAAAGAAAAAAAAAAACAAATGGTAGTTACCAAACCTATTTCTTGTTTGAAAAAATAAAAAACATTAACACGAAAAACATTTTAGTTTTTTGTTTAAACAAACAGAAAAATAAACATTACCAAACATGTCCTAAGTTTGAATAGAAATTTAAATTTTTTAAGAGATATGACAGTAGCAAAAAGATTTAAACAATAGTTTGAACCTATAAAAGAAATTCATAGTAAGTGTGTTCGGGTTTGGCTTTTGCCCATAAAGTTCTCGTGGATTGATGAATTATACAAGTCAACTTTTAATTTTGATAAATTACACCTAAATTTAATATAATGTTGCAAAATACCCTCAATTCAACGCATTCATGTATGTCAGCGTCTAAATTTGAACAACAATGATTCATACAATTATTATTAAATTTTAAAATAATTTCCCAAAATTAAAAATTTTGGCGATTACATGCCAATTCGAATGAAATTTAAGGGAATATATTTTTTTACTTTTAAATAGAAATAATGGCACAAATAAAATTTTTTTCTACTCCGTGGATGGATTGGAAAAATTTTGTGGAATTGCAGCAGAATAGGTTATAGAAATTTTCGATTAAAAAAAGATCTTTTACCTCATAATACTATATACAATAATTCTTTGAAAATCTAAAATACGTAGGATCAAGCTTTCTCCATAAATAAAATTCTAGTAGGATCAAGCTTTCTAAGAACTTTGAGTTCTCACACCATGTTACCTTGCTTGTTATATCTCTCTTTCTCCATAAATAGAAATGTATGCGGGCAAACTTTATAGATTCAGACTTTACCAGCAACCAGAAGGAAATAATCACCCAATTTTTCCTTCCTCCTTAATCAAATCATTAACGCTGTAGAGACTGAGAACACTAGAGGAGAGGGTCATGGAATTCTTCTCTTGAATAACAAGTAGTCTAAAAAGCATTGTGAGCCTCAACAAGCTCTTTTACAGTCCAACTACGTACAACAAGATGAGTGAATAATTGCATCTTTTTTTATTTTTTTATTTTTTATTTTTTGCTACAATAATGTGTGATTAATTGGGATCCGGAATGTGAGAGGGAAAAAAAGGGTCTTAATTAGCAAGTTTCACTAGATGCAGATGTAAATGCTACGGCTAGATATTGCTTTATTGTATATAATTGGTTTATCTTGATCATATCTAGTAAACTATCACTAGCTTGGCTGATCAAAAATTAAAAAATTAAAAAATTAAAAAATTAAAAAAAATCCTATCACTAGCTTGGGTTTCGTATATAAGTGTCTGATATTTCTATATGTTATAATGAATATGTACAAATTCGTAACTTTTCTGAAAAATATATATATTTATATATGTGTGTGTATATATATATATATATAAGAGAAAGAGTGAGAAATTCTCAAGCGCAGCACTGGCTCTCGGCCCTAGTCCATAAGGGCTAGGGCCTTGCCCGGGCCCATGCCCTTCACGAGCCGGCCCTAGCCGTTTTAATTTTTTTGTAATATTTAATTAAAAAAATATATCATATGCCCTTAAAATTTGTGATTTTATTGAATAGAAATAATACGAATAAGTACACATAAATGACTGCCTCATTAATAATCTTACCAAGTAAAACTTGTGGGAAGAGATCAAGACCTAAGTGCTTCCAGAAGATTTTGTTATGTCTACACTCAATCTTAACCTAATTTTCTTAATGCACTTGAGTTTCACTTATGATTAACAATTTCTTTTAAGGATTTTTTTTATAATTTCAAATTTGATGACAAAAAAAAAAAGGACTCGTTGACCAGATGATATAGGTTGGCCAGTTGGCCCTAAAATGCCTCAAACCTCATTAAAATTTCATGTCATGAGCCTAGCCCTTCAGATGCCTGGGCCGTGCCTGGCACTTCGCATGCCTGGGCCGTGTTTGGGCCTTGGCGGGCCTGGGCCGTGCCTGGGCCTTGGTCGGGCCTGGGTCGTGTTTTGGTTGCAGGCCTCAAACATGAGGGCCAGCCCTTGCCCTTCTAGCGTGTCGGGCCGGACCAGCCCATAACAGTACAAGGCCAGGCCATGCCGAATTGACCACCATAGCGAGCTGGGTCGGGCCGTACTTGGATGACCCGGCTGAATTGACACCTCTATGTGGAACATATACTTAATTAACAAGATCACATATGTACACACATGAACATGTCTCTTGTTACACCTACACAAAATGACTAAATTATTAAATAATTGTTATACAAAATATACTACGAAGATTCTTAAAACTTAATATAGGACATATTCATGGAAAACTTAAAAAAAAAAAATACAAGCACTTAATGTTTTTACATGATTTGCTACTAAACACAACTTTTGGTAGTATAAAACGTCTTTTAGCCACCAAAATATGAATTTGGTAGCAAAATTTTGTTTACTGCTACCAAAATTTGGTAGCAAAAAATTATGTTTTTGTTACCAAACATTATTTGGGTAGCCTAAACTAGTTTGATATCAAAAGTTGATATTTCGCTACCAAAATTTGGAGGCAGATAACAATGTTTTGCTTCCAACCGTAGGTAGCAAATGTTATACTTTTTGCTGCAAAAAAAAGTAGCAAATACCACAAGCAGGAAAAGATTTAGCTTCCTGACAATGTTTTTGTGACCAAAAAGTGTTTGGTCGCAAAAGTGACTTTATCGCTACCAAATTTTGGTGGCAAATAGTTATATTTTACTTCAAGAGTTGGTAGCAAATGTTACTTCAAGAGTTGGTAGCAAATGTTATATCTTTTGCTACCAAAAAATATTTGGTAGCAAATACCTCAGGCGGGACGAATTTTACTTCCCGCCAATATTATGTTACCAAAACATGTTTGGTAGCAAAAAGTGATATTTCGCCACCAAATTTTAGTGGTAGAATCTTATACTTTTGCTACCAAATATTGTTTTGGTAGCAAAAAACTTTCGGCAGGAACTAAATTTCATTTCCTGTCATATTATTTGTTACCAAATTATATTTAGTGGCAGATTGTATCATTTTTGTTACCAGATTTAGTAACTAAATCCTTGATCATTTCAGCTACTAAAATTTAGTAGCAAAATATGTGTTTTCAGTTACCAAAAATTTTTTTGTATAAAAATGTTTGGTCTTTTAAAGTGATTATTCCTGTAATACAGCTGACGTGCACAATTATACACCATCTTACCCACCACCTTCCGCGTGCAAAGATCAATTGAGCGTTCATCCTTTACAAATGTTAACCAATGAGATTCATGTTGGACTATTAGCGAGAACTACACAAAATTAATGAAAATTAATTATTCTGGAGAGCTTATTTAAGAAAGATTAAATATAAGACAATTGTACTTTTTTGGAGTGTATAAGATAATCATTCTATCTACCTACCAGTGATAGCGTGAATCATTTGAAATTCCTGCATTGCCCCTAAAAATTCACAAAATTCCAAATAAGTGTAGGAGCTAAATTACTATATATAGCCAAGTGCATAAGTTTCTCCACATCCAAATATCGACGAAAACTAGATTTCAATATTTTCAAGCGGATGGCTTCCTCTTCCCTTCTCTCCCTCTCCGGCCTTGTGCTTCTCTTCTCCATCTCCTCCGCTACTCGCAAGTGGTCTTCTGAAAGTGGCTTCAACCAGAACCCGATCTCGATAAATGAGGCCGCCATTGGAGTTTCTGAAGACCTCCTTAAGTTCAATGGGATGGTGAGAGCTCATATATATATATATATATATACACATATTTATATATTGATTTTGTAGTGACACACATCATTTAATACACATTGATAGCATTGCATTATAACTCTTCTACGATAACATATTTATTGATGGTTCTTTTATATTTTTTATTTTGATTTGTTAGAACATACATGTAACACCATTTTGCGACCTCTATAACGATCTAAGAGGTATGATAATTCTTTACTAATTACTCAAAATGATCCAAAAAAAAAAAAGTTTTACAAGAGAATATATTATACCTCTCAAATAGAAATTCGGACAATTTAAGATTTTTAACAATAATATTTCTAACATATGAAAGAGCAATATGTTCGAAAATTGACACGCCTTAAAAGGAAAAAAAAATGACTTTCCCGTTTGGAGTTTCTCTTTTTATCTTTTATCATTTTCCATTTGTCATTAGCTATCTATTAAACTCTCATTGAACAAAAATATATATATCAAGTTTTCTGTGTTGGATAAAAAGAAAGCAAAAGAAAAAAGTTGCAAGATTAGAAAAATTTTAAAGTTTCTCAATTATCCATTATTATCCTCTAAAAACCTTTTTATTGGTTTGCTATGTGTATGCTTTACTAATACAAAACTCATAATGAATCAATCTACACTCTATTCATACTCTTGAAGCGACACACATTTTTTGATACACATTAATAGGCGTTGCATTATAACTCTTCTACGATAACATATTTATTGATGGTTCTTTTATATGTTCTATTTTTAATTCTTAGAACATACATATAACACCATTTTGTGACCTCGATAACTGTCTAAGAGTTATGGTCGATTCTTTACTAATTGCTCAAAACTATCCAAAAAAAAAAGGTTTACAAGAGAATATATCATACCTCTCAAACAAAAATTCGGATAATTTTATATTTTTAACAATAATATTTCTAACATATTAAAGAACTATATGTTCGTAAATTGACAATAAATTTAATATTGTCGTTAAAGAATAAGAAAATATACCTTTCAGTAGGTATTTAAATTGTATCTATTAAAGTCTCACTCATATATGGATGATATAAATTCTAATATTCCAAACAAACTACGCTTGAAAAGGAAAAAATTACTTTCCCTTTTCGAGTTTCTCTTTTTTTTTTATTATCATTTTCCATTTGTCATTAGCTATCAAGGAAAAATTTTAAATTTTCTCATTTATCCATTATCCCCTAGTGAATAAACTTTTATATTGGTTTGGTATGCCTATGCTTTAAAAAGCAAACATTATTGTTTCTTGTCTTAAATTTAACCATCTAATATTTCACACAGCTTAAAAAATATCATAAATAGCAATGTGGTATTCTAATTTCTAGGGAGGCTTGAATGAAACTAAAAAAATTTAAATTAGAGTAATTGTGTAATACAGTATTGTTTTAATTTTAAACTACAAAATTTTAAATTGAAGTAATTGTGTAATACGGTAATGTTTTAATTTTAAACTACAAAAATTAAAATTAAATTAGTTGTGTAATAAAGTATTATTAAAAGTAAAAATTAAGAGTGTACATGAAAACTTTTAAATGTTCAACAGAATATGGAATTAAAAATCTTTAAAGGGGAAAAATAATACAAATTTTGTATAAAACTTAGTTATAAAAAAATTTTAAATTTAACATAAAACTTAGAAATGGAAAATTTTAGTGGGGCTAAACAAGAAAAAATAGGGCAAAACAATTTTTTTTTTTTTTTTTGAATAACACTAAAGAAGCTAGCTGAGGCTTAGGGGGGCTGCACTGGCCTTAGCTAGCCACATCTCTGTTTGTAATGTTCCTCCAAAGAATGAGATAAGGCTCTATGTTTTAGAGATAGCTACTAGTTTTATAGGCTTTTTGTTCTGTTTTTTCGTTTGTTTAGTCTTTTTACTTTTGGGTTTTTTTAAACGTTGTATTTTATTTATTTATTTCTGTTTAATTTTAATAGTATTGAGTGAGAGTTCTGGTATAGGACCATATTATTTAGTGGGTACCACCCTAATTAGAGTGTATTAATAATCTTTGATATAAGTTTACGCGGTTTAATAAAAAAATATTTGAAATAAATAGTAGTTTTTTTCATCATTTACGCGGTCTTAATGTTTTATTTACGACTAGTAAAAATATTTTTCTTCACGTAATTTTTTTTTACTAGCAAAATGATTTTTTTCAATGTAAATAAAGATTTTTTACAATGTAAATTATTTTTTACTAGTCGTAACGGAATCATTTATACGGTACATTGTTATTTACCTTTAAAATCTACAATTTACTTAGTTTTATAAATCTACTATTTACTATAATTTTGCTTTTCCTTTCATGTCTTCTTGTTTTATTAACTAGCCTCTGTGGTTGGATTTTAATTTTGGGGTATTTAGAAAAATGCCTTTTTAGAGTATCTTGAATCTAAAAATACCTACTTATTATTTTATTTATAAAAATACCTACTATCATACATATAAAGACCTTTATATCCTTACAAAAACTCAAACAATTAACTTTAATGAAACCTAAATCTATTACTATATTATAAAGAAGAGTTTTCCTTTGGACACTATTTAAAAATTTAGCCTATCTATTTTGTCTTCTTGTGTTTTCACTACTACAATTTGGTGTTCTTGTGTTTTTTAAATATTTTGACATTGTTGTCGGCTTGAACACAAGAGATATATGTGACCCATACTACAACGTTTGAAAGGACATGCGTAAGGAGCACAAAAGGAGGATTCAAAATCACATGCTGGTATCTATTTGAAACAAAATTTGTTCTACAAATTTTTAATTGTGGATACAATAAATAAGATTTATTTGTTGATTTTTTTAATGTATTCTAGGATTGGTTTAACATCGACTACGACCACGACAATGGCATCATTAGAGATGTAGTCAACCGTGAAGCCAGTAAATGTTATAAGGGCTGGAAGACTACCTTGCACAGATACTTCCAGAAGATGGGAGAGACAGAAAATGAGGATTTTATCAGGCAACATCCTTCTAAAAACTTGAGGAGAAAAGATCAATGGGGACCTTGTTGTGATCGTTTTACGTCCCATACTTTTCAGCTTCAATTTTATTATGTCTTCTTACTTTTGATTAATTAGTTTATTTAATTATTAAGTATGTTACTAATTCATCGATGATCATTGCTAGAAAAAATTTGCTACAAATCAACAAAACTGTAGCAGTCAAAAGTGGTCTAGCTTCCATGGTAGAAAGTCATACTCCCAGCATCGTTTCGATAAGGTAATACTAATTTGCATACTTGTTAAGTTTTTGTCACTTTGGCTTAACAATTATTCTAACACGTTCAACTTGATTAGGCAAATCCCGAGACCTAGGAGCTAATATCATTAATTGACAATTGGGGTTACATGCACTATCATGGGCAGAATTTTATAAATCTGGATCCGGAACAAGCAGTTGTAAGTAAATTTTAAACTTATTTCTTTTTTCATATTTAACATAACATATTATACTATTTTTATTCATTTTTATTTCATTTACCTTTGCAAGCTCAGATGAAAGTGGAAAGAACCATGTAGATGACACAGTCTGCTGGGGAAGGTTCATCCACGACGGTCAATGAGGTGGGGATTATGTCCCAAGTCTTGGGCAAGCGCAGAGGACACACTAAGGGGGTGGGACTGACACTACCACGGAGGAATCATTCAAGCGCTTCCACCTCATCATCTGCTTTGCAATCGGACGGGTTGTCTTCGGTTAATTTGCCCCAGCATGTCTAAAACTTGCTAAACAACCTCTACATCGAGCAATGCAACATGTTCGACAACCAGCATATCATGACGGAAGTCATGCGCTCGATGAATCCCAACATCAATTTGTTGCCAGCTAACCGTCCCCAACCATTGGTTCCTCCGCCGCCTGAGCGAAATAAAGAAGACGACGATGAGGACGACGATGCTGCTAATTTAGTAGATTAAAATATATGTTTTTATTTTTCTTATTCTTAATACTTTTCAGTATTTCTTGATTAATTTACTTTTTAAGACTTATTTTATTATTCTGTTGACTATTTTATATCAATTATATTGTTCTATTTTATTATTAAATTTTCTTCAAATTTATATATTTTTTAATTAATATATTAGGAAAGTACGGGAAAAAAGAAAATACTATTTGCGACGACATATCTAAGGTGTCATCGAAAATAGTTCACATTACTAGCAACAACGATGTAGTCGCGAAAGGTTTAAAATACTTTTGCAATGACACTATGTCGTCGTAAATACGATATGGCACGTTATCATCAATGACATATTCGACGGAACATTCGTGCCGACTTATTCGCAACGACTGTCGTCACTAATATATTTGTGACGATAATATAAAACTATGCCATTGCAAATATATTATTTGCGTCAAATTATTTGCGGCGACTAATTTGTGACGACATGTCGTGACAAATAAAATATTTGCGACGACAAATCACCTATTTGCGACGACATTGCGTCGCCGTAAATGACCTTTTTATTGTAGTGTTTTTGTTTTCTTCTTCTTTACCTTCACATATATCAAACCATTTGTTATAATTAGCAACTTTTTTATTACATAATTCCCCAAAAACTTCCTTTCTATAGATATTAATAGTATACAGTAATTAATTTTTTAAACAATATATAAGTAAGAGTTCCCTAAGTAAGAGTTCCCTTCTTATTATTCAAAAACACGGTTTCTCTATTTTATCCTCATGCGCTTCCCTTTTTTTTATATATATCACTTAAAATTTTAAAATTTTAATTTGGTGAATATGACTCAATAAGGTTATAATTAATTCTTTTATATATTTTTTTTCTTTCTTTCATCAGGATTTTTTTTTTGTTTTCTTACTTCTCTTAAATTACTATATTATAAAGAAGAGTTCCCTTTTAGGCACTATTCAAATATTTAGTCCATATATTTTATCTTCTTCTTCACTTTATCAAACCATTTGTTATAATTAGTAACTTCTTTTCTATATAAATCCCAAAAGAAACTTCTTTTTTTTATATATAATAATCGTATATAGTAATTAATTTATTTTTAAGAAAGCAATTCGTTTTTTAAACCGTATGTATAAATAAGAGTTCCCCTTCTTATAATTCAAAAACTCGGTCTCTCAATTTTTTTCTCATGTGCTTTTTTTTTCCTATTTATATCGCTAAAAATTTTAAAAATATTAATTTGGTGAATAAGACTCAATAAAGTTGTCATAAGTTCTTTTATCTTTTTTTTTTTGTTTCTTTCTTTCACCAGGATTTTTTTTTCTTCTCTGAAATTTGTCTTTTATAAAATCCTCTCTTCACATATCAATCTAATTAATATAGACTATTTATTTTAAATCTTTTATGCATAAAATTACCACACCATAACGTTAATTCATTATTTTCTCTATTTAAAGAAATTTATTACTTTGTTAGTATCTATTCTTGATGAAATATTAAGAACTTATTTTCAAAATTAACCTCATTGGAAAATTAAAACTAATAAATATTTATCATATCTTAAGAATATCTAATGTTATCCAACGTTGAATCTCCATAAAGAACTCGCACATGTGAAGCACGTGCATTAAACTTGTATTATAAAAACCAAACAAGTCTTCACAAAATAAGCTACAGACAAGCAACCAAAATGACAAATAAAAGATTTTCATTATCTTATTGGTGAATATCACTATGAAAAGAATGAATACAAAGTTTGCAAGCAATCTAAAACAACCAAAATAGACCAAAACATGAGTCTATAATCTTTCTATTTTCATTATGTTAGGAAATGTTAAAATATGGTAAAGATTTAAAGCAAACTATAAACAAGCAAATAAAATAATAAATAAAAAACCTCTCGCATTTTCATTATTTTAATGGCGATATCGTTATAAAAAAAATGAATACAACATTTTCAATATGTTAAGGAACAAGAAATTTATGATCAAGATATAAAAAAAAAGTCAGAGGCAAACAAACAAAAAAACAAATAAAAAACCTTGCGCATTTTTGTTATTTTAATGACAATATCACTATGAAAAATAATGAAAAAAATCAGCCAATATTATGACAAAAATAATATATAAGGAAAGTCAAAAGGCAATATATTTGTAAAAAGAATCAGCCCATATAATGAAAAAATAACCACATAAGGAATATGGCTAAAAAAATGAATATGGGTATATCTTACATTAGATGTGTCTTATTAATTAGAGATAGACATTTTTGTAATATTGCATATAAATGGGTATTTTTAAATTTAAGGCTTTGAAAGTAGGCACTTTTTATAATTATTTCTTTGATTTTTTTAATTTATTTATTTTTTAATGTAATATACTAGAGTGGGCCGGGAATGATATAAGGACAAGCTACTTAGTACATGCTAACCTAAATGTACTAGTCTATACCTGTTAAACTTCCAAAAGAATTTTCAGGGAGGCTTGAATTAAATTACAAAATTTTAAATTAAGTGAATTTTGTAATAGAGTATTATTTTATGAAAAGTTAAGCGTGTAAATGATAATTTTTTAAATATTCTACACAATATAGAATTAAAATTCTTTAAAAGGACAAAATAATATAAATTTTGTATCAAGCTTAAAGGTATAAATAAAAAAAATTAAAAAAATAAACAAACTTAGAAATGGAAAATTTTAGGTGGGGCTAAACATGAAGAAATAGGGCAAAACAAAAAAAACAAAATAATTTCATATTTACTCTATCAATGTTAAAGTTTTAAGTTTCATTGTAATTCTTCTCTTATTCTCTTTTTCCTTCTATCATCATATTTAGGTCATTATATGATCAACTTAAGGTTCTTCATTCTTGTTGATGTGGATCTGCCACAACCTGGAAATCAAGTATTAATTAATTTTTTCTTTTGTTTTCTCTGAAGTACTAAATAACTAATAATAACTTTTTAACAAGTAATTTTTAACTTGCACCAATAGTGGATTGTAATTTTTCTCATTATCTTAACATTTGAAGCTGGTTAATGAACTTCATTGTCTCTCTATCTCTCTAGTTTCCTTTGCATTGGAGCAAAGATAAACTTAGTATTCGAGAACATTTATACATCATAACAAAGTTCATACTCATGATCATGAAGCTCTCTTAACCGGACGCGAAGCCGGAAGCTCCAACTCAAATTATAAATAATAAAAGAAAAAGAAAATCACAAAAGTATAAGAGTGAAACTAGCCCGACAGGCAAATATGAATAAACTGTATAAAAAAGACTTACAAACCGGTTTAAACTTTTGAAATGAATGATTTACTCTTCTATGTACTAAAAACTAGTTCCGCCACATGGTATGTACGTGAGGAATAACTTTATAAGTTTGATCTCGCATCAAACACGTAGTCTACTCAAAAACTAAGTCGGTTGGTTGGAGCAAGAGAAAAAAAATATTTTAAAAAATCATATATTCAAAAAATAATTAAAGTTATATATGAGTTTTTGACAAAAAAAAAAAAAACAATTATATGAAAAACAATTAAATACGAACACATTTGAACAAAATAATTTTAATCATTTACAAAATAAAAAGAAACAAATGAAAGAAATCACTTTAATAAGAATAAAAGGAAGAACAAATATATTTTAAATATTTTGGTCTCCTCAAAAGATTTATGAATATATTCTCACATGATATACCTTTTAGAGGGGTGGGTATGTAACGACCCCTCACGTGCCGTCATTTTATCTTCACTTTCAAATATTTACCTCTTAAAAAATGTAAAAAATACTTAAGCTTGAAACACTTTATTTTGAATGACTTAAAAATGTCCCAAATAAATCTAAAGTATTCTTCAAATCAAAACCACCATAAATTGAAGTTCCAAAAACATTAAAAATTAAAATTAAAAACTTTATTTAAAATTAAACACTTTTATTCCATGGTTGTTTATTTTATTTTCCTATCACGCATAGCTCGCATCGGCTCCAAAATTCTCCCTGGCTACATCTTAACCTTTAGTTCGTCTGCAACATGAAATAACTTATACAAACAAGGGCTTAGTAAAATACTTAAATCTCACAAAGGTAAATGAACATTTTTATTCATCAACAATAAATGTTATTATGAGAACAATTATTTTTTAACATATTTTAGCTTTAAAATTCATCATATATTAGGCCCAATGTTGTACCATCATAGCGCGCTAGCCATAAAAAGCGTGCGGTAGCAAATCTCACACCAACCGTGACAATAAATCCGATCACCGGACAAAAGACTGCTCACCGGTCACCATTAAGGATGTACAATGCCATTTAAAACATAAAAATACATATATACATTTTTCTTCAAAACATCATCATAAGAGAAATATTAAAAGCGTCATAACATCATCATAAACATTGAAATTATATACTTCTCAATTATTCAATTTATATTGTAGGTGAGAGTGTACTTATATAAACGCGTTACTTAACCTTTTTAAATTTCCCAACAGTGACGCGACGAATGAGGTCCTCAGGTGCTCACCTCTAAACCCGTTCATGTGATAAATCATAAATATAATAAATTAAAAACATTAATTCATCAAATCCATCCATCATATTAAAACAGCACCTAAAAGGCCAATTTCTTCATTTAATACCATCGAGACACAAAAACTCACCAATTACACACAACTACAAAACTTTGCCAAAAACTGCCAGCCAAGCTTTTACCTCTAAAAAAATTCATAACAAATCTTACAGAACTCAAAATAATCAGAAATTAGTGCCAAATAAAAATAGATATCCAGAGCTTTCTAACAATACCTAATTTACTAAAAATGGAGTTCGTTTATTCCCGTAAACATTGTTTTAAAATCAGAACATGAAACCTGAAAAAATTCAAGCACTAAAACTTCGACGAAAATTCACCCAAAAAAATTCTATAAAATACAAAACCATCATTCTCAACATGTATAAACAACACTCCATCTATTATTCAGCCCAATAACATGTTTCTAATACTAAAAGAAATATAAATGGGTACATATATATGTGTATATATATATATATATATATATGTAACTTAACGCATCTCACATCTTATACCTATAAAATAACAATCAAAATAATCATATGACTAATAATATAAATGATCATAAAAAAATCCTCACATGTCTCTCAAGAATTTATCAAAATATGAAGACACAAAACACACAAAGCAACAACCGGATCATCCCTGATTATCTAAAAAAATAAAAAAAAATAAAAAACATAGCCATGGGCGTTAAAATCTCACCTAAATCACATATATCATCCCTCAATTGTCAACCAAAGAAAATTACTCATCATCTCCTTAAACCAATACAGCTAACACCAAAAAAAAATCACCAAATAACCATGAATACTAAATTAAAGATGGTCCGTACCTTGAAATCTTCTTAAACGTGGCGTGGAAAAACCAAAGGTTTACAAAACGGTTAGAAGGATCTAGGTTGGTGGCTGATCTTGGAGTCTCTTTTTTTTTAATGTGAAAGAGTGGAAGAGAGAGACGTGAAAGAGAGGATGGAGAAATTATTAGGAAACTGAGGAAGAAATAGAGTTTGCTGCTTAAAAGAAAATATAATTTTCATTGGTCAACATGCATATCAAGAGAAATTACCTGCAATTGATTCCAAATACATTTTAGGATTAACTTCAATGCTAATTGGCTTAATTTGGGTGATTTATAGGCTGTCATTGAAGCAATTAATCCAAAAACATCCACACCAACTACTCCCCTCCTTTCCATTCCTCTTCCCACACGCAGATCACTCTCTTTTATTGACTATGACAAATCCAATTATATCTAATAAGGCTATATAAGCCAACTATGAATATGCCATCTTTCATCCTATTGTACGTGTGTGTGTATATGTCATATGAAAAGAAACATATCATCAAATCATAGCATTATACAGAGTCATTAAGTCATAAGAATAAATATGAAATCACATAAAATTTTTATATAATGGTATTAACTTGTTCTTAGCACCTCGAGTCCTCATCGCGATCATCTACGGAATGTAACTCATCGTGATGTTAGAATTCACTAAATATAATACCATTGCATGATTCAAGTTAATTTCTAACGTCTATTTCTAAAAATTTTGTCAGTTAGAAAAATCGGTGTTATAGGATATTAGTTTGAAGGAAATACTGTTTGACCAGATGGAATCCAAGAAATTGATTTCTTGGAAATAGATTTGTATTCATCCAAACCATCAAATGGATTGTTAAATTATTAGTCTTCGTCGTGGATTGTAATCAAAGGGATTGTTAAATTATTCATCAAATGGATTTGTAATCATCCAAACCATCTAATGGATTGTTTCTGAAAAAATTGCTTAGAGATGGACCCAGTATGCGCATGAATTATTTTCATCAAGTGCCGTCAATATTTGAGGAAATTAGCATTATCTTTATTTAAATTTATTTTGTTAAGTGGTTATTTTGTCATAAAGTTGTAATTCAAGTTATTCATGATCTTTAGGAGATTAGACAACTTTTAAATTTTCATTATTGTATCATATATATACATCAACTACTATTAGTTGAAGGTTTATGCGACTATTTTTCGAATCACTTTGGTTATACATAAGGCCCCACAAACAATTCAAGATACCTGATAACCGTTTCAATATAGTTGTAAAAACACTATAACGGTAACACCACACCTCACCATTATAAGATGTATAGTTTAAATTCCCTACTTTTTAATTCACAAAAAAAAAAGTGATAATAATAATTGCTTCAACCAGTAGACAAACTTTTTAAGATCGATAACAGAAAAGTAGATAATGAAAACAACAAATCTAGCATAGGATTGAGATTCTAGAAAGGAAAATAAGCGCTGAGAGATTAATATAATGACTGGTGGCCTATTTAAAATGAAGCTCTAACTGTTCTAGTTTGACATAAACATTAACAAGTAACAACACATGCCACGCATGAAAACTCCCCTATTTTATCTAATTTTATTGGATATTCAATGAATTCATTTTCTAGAAAAATCATGGCTTCATTAAAGCATGCCACACGTTATAAGTTTCTATATGTAATATTAAGGTATAATAAAATACTTGGATGGTGTGATACATGTTCATGTTAACATGTTGTTACTGGAATTTTTCCTATGGATTTGGACAATTTTTATCCTTTCTAACAATAGATGTCACAGGTTTAACTTTATATATATATAGTATCTGAACTTTAAATTTTAATAAAAAACTTCCAAACACTTAAAAAAAATACCAAATCATCATGTGCCCTCTCCCGATGAGCGCTCATTCCATAAAAACTCGAGCATGAGGGTAATTATACGCTTAAAAACTCGAATTTTTCCTATGGAAGTGGATAATTTTTATCTTTTCTAACAATAGATGCCACAAGTTTAAGTTTCTATATAATGAAGCATTTCTACCAATAGATGCCACAAGTTTAAGTTTCTATATAATAATACAGCTAACGTGCACTAATTTTTGTAGAACATATACGTAATTAACAAGATCATATATATACAGACATAAATATATCTCTTGTTACACTTACATAAAATAACAAAATTATTAAATAATTGTTATACAAAATTTACTAGGATGGTTGTTAAAACTTAAAATAGGATATATTCATGGAAAACTAAAAAAACAAAAACAAAAAAACAAAAAAAAAACAAAAAAACAATACAAGCACAAATTATAAGTTTTAAAGTTTATATGATATTACCAAACATTATCTTGGTAGCCAAAAGCATATTTTTTGCTAGTAAATTTTAATTTGGTACCAGAAAGACTATTAAAAATTAAAACAAAAACATTTTAGTAACAAAAATTATTTTAGAATCATTGTTCTAGTAACATTATAACAAAAAACATAGTTTTGAAATTGAAATACATTATTTTATGTTAAAAAGCAATTAAATAGCAAGATTATATACTATTCTATGTGCAACTAGAGATGTCAATAGGGCCATGCCGGGCCGGCACGACCCTTCTAACCCCAGGCCTGTGGCGAGCCTGGGTCGTGCCTGTGCAGGGCTGTGCCAGGATTGGGCCTGAGGAGAAATCCTCAAGCGCAGCGTTGGCTCTTGGCCCTAGTCCATAAGGGCTAGGGCCTGGTCCGGGCCCATGCCTTTCACAAGCCGGCCCTAGCCGTTTTAATTTTTTTGTAATATTTAATTAAAAAAATATATCATATTCCCCTAAAAGATGTGATTTTATTGAATAGAGATAATACGAATAAGTACACATAAATGACTGCCTCATTAATAATCTTACCAAGTAAAACTTGTGGGAAGAGATCAAGACATAAGTGCTTCCAGATGATTTTGTTATGTCTACACTCAATCTTAACCTAATTTTCTTAATGCACTTGAGTTTCACTTATGATTAACAATTTCTTTTAAGGATTTTTTTTATAATTTCAAATTTTATGACAAAAAAAAAAAGGACTGGTTGACCAGACGACATAGGTTGGCCAGTTGGCCCTAAAATGCCTCAAACCTCATAAAATTTCATGTCACGGGCCTAGCCGTTCAGATGCCTGGGCCGTGCCTGGCACTTCGCGTGCCTGGGCCGTGCTTGGGCCTTGGCGGGCCTGGGCCGTGCCTGAGTCGTGTCTTGGTTGCGGGCCTCAAACATGAGGCCCAGCCCTGGCCCTTCTAGCGTGTCGGGCCGGCTCAGCCCATAACAGTAAAAGGTCGGGCCGTGCCGAATTGACCACCGTAGCGAGCTGGGCCGGGCTGTACATGGATGACCCAACTAAATTGACACCTCTATGTGGAACATATACTTAATTAACAAGATCACATATATACACACATGAACATGTCTCTTGTTACACCTACACAAAATGACTAAATTATCAAATAATTGTTATACAAAATATACTATGAAGATTCTTAAAACTTAATATAGGACATATTCATGAAAAACTAAAAAACAAAATACAAGCGCTTAAAGTTTGTATATGATTTGCTACTAAACACAACTTTTGGTAGCATAAAACGTCTTTTAGCCACCAAAATATGAATTTGGTAGCAAAATTTTGTTTACTGCTACCAAAATTTGGTAGCAAAAAATTATGTTTTTGTTACCAAACATTATTTGGGTAGCCTAAACTAGTTTGATATCAAAAGTTGATATTTCGCTACCAAAATTTGGAGGCAGATAACAATGTTTTAAAGTGATTATTCTTGTAATACAGCTGACATGCACAATTATACACCATCTTACCCACCACCTTCCGCGTGCAAAGATCAATTGAGCGTTCATCCTTTACAAATGTTAACCAATGAGATTCATGTTGGACTATTAGCGAGAACTACATTAAATTAATGAAAATTAATTATTCTGGAGAGCTTATTTTAGAAAGATTAAATATAAGACAATTGTACTTTTTTGGAGTGTATAAGATAATCATTCTATCTGCCTACCAGTGATAGCCTGAATCATTTGAAATTGTGGCCATTAGCCCCTTAAATTTTGAAATTTTTGCTTGGCAAGTTCAATTTTAAATGGTGTTTAACTTTTAACGGATTTTCTTCACATGCCCAGCAAGCGACTTTCAAGGGAGGGTAAACCTGCATAAAAACAATAAAGGAAGATAAACATGCATAAAAAAGTAAGGACGATTTTGATTTTTAAACTCTAAAGTTCTGTTGATGAACGAATCATTGGTCGAGAGTATGGTCGTTGATTGGAATGATCGATGCTAAAATGGATGATTCTGAGCAACCATTTCCGCTTGAGTGCTAAAAATTTCAATTTTAATTTGAAGCCAGAAAGTGGTGAAAGAAACATATACTTGAATGAGAAGACAACAAAAATGGAAAAATCCATTTCAAACGCTATTGCTTCGAATCATCTCAACTTTAATTTTGATTTTTTTTTTTACTTTCCTTTTTAGCTGTGATACTCAAGGCTCATCAATAATAAAATATGCAGTTTCCACAAAATCATCAGCAAAACATGCTGCTCCTAATACTGCATGCTCCATTAAATAAAAAGTATTCATTAGAGTCGGCAAAATCTGCAGTTCTTCCGATGGCGTCATCTGACAGGAACGACGTTGCTACCCCGGAGATCTACCTGATGAGGCTAAGGGTGAGGCTGCTGCGACGACGTCATTTGGAGGGGACAGAGATGTGCCGGCGAAGGTTCGGCGACGTTGGCATTTACATAGTTCAAGATTTTTTTTTCTACATTTACTTTATTATAGATTCATCCTGTAAAGTTGAGAAATTCAATGTGATCCAAAATCAGTTGCGTGAAATGCTGTGTTCGTGATGAAATTGCTCAACATATATGGAGAGCAAATCAATGAATCAGATCTAACTAAAAGCTTATATTTTGTGGAAAATTACAAGCTAAGATACATTAGTTTATGACTTGAGTCAATGCAGATTTGTAGTTTTTATGATATTGAAATAGTCTATTAGTTTGTGTTTTTACTTTATTAGAATGCCTAGTTATTAAGTTACGAAGAGAAAGCAAAGATACATTAAGTGAACTCCGGCGGTGCGATTTCGGCACTGGCCCAGTATGAGGGTACTATTCAAGCCTTAGCTTTGGCTTGCCAATCAAATCCCGGCACTGAGCTCGACAAGTTGGTCCGATTCCAGCACCGAGCCCGACACATCAGTCTGATCTCAACGTTGATCACGTTTTGACATTGTTTCGGTCTCGACATCAAGTTCAAGTTATATTTTTGTTTTTTGTTTAGAAAAATATGTAATTATCAAACGTGTTTTTTGTTTTTTATTTTCAAGCAAAAAAGAAGAAAAAAAAAAAAACAAATGGTAGTTACCAAACCTATTTCTTGTTTGAAAAAATAAAAAACATTAACACGAAAAACATTTTAGTTTTTTGTTTAAACAAACAGAAAAATAAACATTACCAGACATGGCCTAAAACCAGTTCCATAAAGAATAGAAGGATTAAGATGCATAAAATAAGTCTCAGTTTCGGACCAAAACCGAAAACTAGGTTATTGACCCGGAAATTGAATTCGGTGCTGTTTTGGGCTAGAAAAACAAGATAAATGCTTAGTTTCAAAAAGTGATCAACACTAAGTTGAAGAAAATTGTGTTCCGAACAACTTTTGTAAAATAGTATTTTTCTCAAAAACGACCCTAGACATCAGTTTCATGTTGATTTTTGAAACAGGTCTAAAATGTGATTTAAGGTAAAAAGTGCACGGGTTTGGTGCACATTGATGATATAGGTGATATTTTAGTCTAGATACTGAACATGAAATCATAGATCTCTTTAAGAATTTTAGAAACGACATACGCACTTTAAGAAAATTACATTTACAAAACCACAAATTCAGAATCAAATTGTGTTTCAATTACTGATCTTAGAATGTAAATCTAATGATCGGGAATTTATATGATAGGACCAATAGGCGATCAAGAAAGTAAGATTTCCCAAGACTCAAAAGTCGTGACCTTAGTAGAACTCCCGTAAGTACAGTAGTTTTTCTATGTCTATATCACAAACAAGACTATTTCATTGTATTGCCCAAAATTGTGCATATGATTTTTTCATTGTACATCACTAAGTGAAAGATGTTTCTTGAAACTTGTTTGTTGTTTTGAATGTGCTTATGGACTTGTATTAGCAGTAGAATTTTAATCTGCGATAAAGTCAAAGTCAACAAGATTCAAACATTTGAATAAAGTCCAATTTCATAAAAAATTTGTAAGAATGCTCAAAGATGTACCAATATGACTAAAATTACTGGCATAATATGATAAAATGATAGTAACATGAAAAGATTAAAATTACTGTCATAATATGAAATGATGACAGTAAGATGATGAGTAAATAAAGATGGCAAACAATAAGTTAATAATACTGCTTCTACCGGCCTTTGCAAGGAAAGGCTATTATGATTATGAATGAAATAAAACCGTGAGTGAGTTGATTTTAGTTAGCTACCCCACTCCTCACTAGTTATGCGTGCAATGGTG
The DNA here is from genome assembly GCF_000414095.1 of Morus notabilis. NCBI lineage: Eukaryota > Viridiplantae > Streptophyta > Magnoliopsida > Rosales > Moraceae > Morus > Morus notabilis. The sequence goes on from NW_010362300.1 coordinate 581,481, forward strand.
CAACAGGATGGAGCACATAAGAAGTAAAAGCTATGAAAAATGAACGACACAAAAACAAAAGATGTCAAGAAGTATGAAACGAAAGAAAAGAGAGCATAATACAAAAGAAAAGAAAGCATAATATGATGAACACTTTGAATGTTTAGGAAGTGTGCTATGACGTATTATATGAATGCGTATATGGGTATGCATTACTGTCTGGTATTTATTATGAACTGTTGTTACTTGTTGAGCGAAAACTCATCCTATTTGTTCGTGTTGTAGAAAACACGGGTAAGACACCGACTCCTTGAAACCTATTTGATGGGCGTGCAGAAAAGGATGAAGCAGTGGGATGTGGGCAAGTGGGTAATGGATGCATCACGTATTTAGATATGCTACTAAGCCTTATATGTGTAAAGTAAATAATATTTTATGAATGTAGACAAGTTATGTAATGGAAGTAAAGTATACGAGACAATGAGGCTATGCATAGCAACCTCAAGTCACAAGATATATTTAATGTATCCAAAATGCTATTATATTATGGCATATGAATGATAATGGTATGTGAATGATAGGTTAAATATATGACCACGATTAAGAAGAACAAGTTCAAGGTCTTAAAAGAATTTCATCTCCGGATTATTTAAAAAAAAAGTTAAAAATGTTTTCAGGAAAGTAATTTTTTATATTCGAGTTTTATAAGAATCACTGAACGATGTTTTATTCCGCCAAAGATTATTACTATAAATTTTACTATTGAAGAAAAAAATTAGCCTTAATTTTAAGAGGTTATAATTAAAAAGTAGTATAAGATAAAAAATGAGCTAAGTATGAACGTAGGAATGATGACCAAAAGTTAATCACAACTATATACAATAATTCTTTGAAAATCTAAAATACGTATGAATAATAAAATTCTAGAGGATCAAATTTTCTAAGAACTTTGAGTTCTCACACCGTCTTACCTTGGTTGTTATATCTCTCTCTCCATAAAAGAAATGTGTGCGGACAAACTTTATAGTTTAAGACTTTACCAGCAACCAAAAGGAAATAATCACCCAATTTTTCCTTCCTCCTCAACCAAATCATTAGCGCTGTAGAAACTGAGAACACTAGAGGAGAGGGGCATGGAATTCTTCTCTTGAATAACAAGTAGTCTAAAAAGCATTGTGAGCCTCAACAAGCTCTTTAACAGTCTAACTAGGTACATTGGAGTTATATATAATTTCACAATTCCAATCTATATGTAAAAAGGGTTACTATTTTGTTCTCTCTCTTACACCGTTAAGCTTTAAAATGTCATACTTTTTTGTTTCAATTCCAATTAAGTTGATGCTTCATCTTATGTATTTAGAACAAAAAGATAAACAAATCTCTATCCATATAGCCTATCAAAATCTACCATGAACAATGAGGTTCTGAAAGATTTGTTGCAAAATAAAAATTCTCAAATTATTGTTCTCAAAACTATATCCCAATACAAATTAGACTTTATTTACCATTTTGACAAAAAATTTTAAAAACTTTTAGTGATACTCTATAAAATATATAAATTTACGATAGAAAAAAAATTAATCTAATTATTTTTATACCTTTGAAGTCATTAGTACGATATCTTCTTATTTCTAAGTTCTATTCATTACAAAAACAAAAGAAAACAGAAAAGATAACTATTTATTTAAATACATACACCTACCATCATTGACTTCCCCAGATCAGGTCTTTTCCTAGTTGATCCTCTTCTTCTTTCTACCTTCGACATAATTTTCTTCACGCATTCATTTGCAGGAAATTTCTACTTTTAAACACTCATCTTTCGATCACAACAAAACTCAACCTCACTTTAAACACTTGGAGCTAGCTATTGCTTCCTCTTCTTCTTTCGAGATCAACAAATGAAGTCTTTATGCTGCATTATGCCGGAAACTGTTGTTAATTTGAATAAAAAAACCAGAAACAATGTTTGCTTGTGATGAAGGAATATCAACGTTAAAATAAAGAACAATGAAAAACGTTGAGTTACATGTTCATGCAATCTGAATTACAATTTATAGATAAAACATAACTAACTACTAACATCATGGTCCTGAAATTCAGCCACGATTCTACACATGATCTGCTGAAAAATAACAACCTCCTAGAAAACTAGATAGACTTCTTTGAACCAGTCAAATTAGATAATAATAAAAACTTCAGCAACGTGGCAACAACTTCAGCAACGTGGCAGCAGTCCTAAACACATGTCTAACACTCCTCCTTGTTTAGATGCTGCACACTCCAAGCTTCTTTCTGAAAATCTCAAACTTGTTAACCGGCAGAGGTTTCGTGAAAACATCTGCAACTTGATCTTCTGTTTTGCAGTAGAGAAGATCCACAGCTCCATTTTTCTATACTTCCCTCAAAAAGAATAACTTGATGTTAAAATGCTTAGTTTTCCCGTGAAACACAGGATTATGAGAGATAGCAATAGCAGCTTGGTTGTCAACAAGAATCTCCGTGCTTTCCTTCTGCTCCAAGTTAAGATCGATTAAAATCTTCCTCAGCCACAAAGCTTGATTAACAGCGTCAAATTAGATAATAATAAAAACTTCAGCAACATGGCAACAACTTCAGCAACGTGGCAGCAGTCCTAAACACATGTCTAACACTCCTCCTTGTTTAGATGTTGCACACTCCAAGCTTCTTTCTGAAAATCTCAAACTTGTTAACCGGCAGAGGTTTCGTGAAAACATCTGCAACTTGATCTTCTGTTTTGCAGTAGAGAAGATCCACAGCTCCATTTTTCTGTACTTCCCTCAAAAAGAATAACTTGATGTTAAAATGCTTAGTTTTCCTGTGAAACACGGGATTATGAGAGATAGCAATAGCAGCTTGGTTGTCAACAAGAATCTCCGTGCTTTCCTTCTGCTCCAAGTTAAGATCGATTAAAATCTTCCTCAGCCACAAAGCTTGATTAATAGCTGCTGTTGCAGCAACAAACTCTGCTTCAGCAGTGGATTGAGCTACAGTTTCTTGTTTTTTTGAGCTCCATGAGAAAGCACCAGATCCAAAGCTAAAACAGTATCCTGAGGTACTTCTCATATCATCAATGGAGCCACCCCAGTCACTGTCAGAAAAACCAGCTAGCTTGAACTTTTCATTCTTCCTGAATTTGATTCCAAAAACAACTGTGCCTTTGACATACCTAATCACCCTTTTTGCTGCTTTTAAATGCACTTCACTTGCACAGTGCATGTAACGAGAAAGAATACTTACAGCATTCAATATGTCAGGCCTTGTTGCTGTTAGATACATCAGACACCCCACCAAGCTTTTGAAATGTGCTTCGTTGACTTTCTCATATCCATCTTCTTTACTCAGCTTTTCTTTTTGATTCATTGGAGTGCTTATCTCTTTGCAATCTTCCATATGAAACTTTTTAAGTATCTCTTTTGCATACTTCTTCTGACAGATGAAAACTTCACCTTGATCTTGCTTGATCTCCATGCCAAGGAAGTAAGACATAAGCCTGAGGTCTGTCATTTGGAATACCTTCATCATCTCCTGTTTGAAATCTTGAATTTGATCAGCATTGCTTCCTGTAACCAGTAGATCGTCAACATAAAGTGAAATGACTAAAGTATCATTTCCACTATATTTGACATACAAAGTGGACTCGGATAAGCTCTTTCTAAAGCCCAAGCTGAGTAGATAATCATCGATTCTACTATACCAAGCTCTTGGAGCTTGCTTCAATCCGTAGAGTGCCTTTTTAAGGAGATAAACTTTGTCTTCTTCTCCTTCCTTCACATAGCCTTCCGGTTGTTCAACATAAATCTCCTCCTGCAGAAAACCATTCAAGAACGCTGACTTGACATCTAACTGGTATACCTTCCAATTCTTTTGTGCTGCAACAGCGAGTAAGAGCCTGATGGTGTCGAGTCTAGCTACTGGTGTGAAGGTATCTGAGTAGTCCACACCGAATACTTGAGCATATCCTTTGACCACGAGTCTAGCTTTATTCTTATTGACTGAGCTGTCAGCATTAAGCTTGGTTCTATACACCCACTTGACTCCAATCACCTTTCTGTTTTGGGGTCGGTCAACCAACTCCCATGTTTTGTTCCTCTCAATCATGAATAGCTCTTCCTTCATTGCAGCAATCCAGTTTTGATCCGTCTTAGCTTCTTCATAATCTGCAGGTACACACACAGCAATGTTGCATCTTTGATAAACATCAGAAAGTAGTCTTGTGCCTCTGACAGGAATGTCATCCACCGTGTCATTCTGCCAGTTCCCTATGCTTTGTTCTGCTGTGTCCGAAACAGGAAACTTGAGCTTTGAATCTTTTGAGGTTGGATCCATCTTCTTTGCATCATCCCAGTTCCATTCTTCATCTTCCATAAAGTGCACATCCATGCTTATAACTATTTTTCCAGTTTGTGGCTGAAAAACTTTATAAGCTTTTGTAACAGGGCTGTAGCCAATGAAGATGCCTGGAATTGCTCTTTTATCTAGTTTATCTCTCTTGATCTGTGGAACATGAGTGAAGCACAAACATCCAAATATTTTAAGGAAATTCAGAGATGGTTTATAACCATACCATGCCTCAAAGGGTGTTTGATCCCTTACTGCTCTTGTGAGAAGCCTGTTTTGCAAAAAAATAGCAGTGTTTGCTGCTTCGGCCCAGAACTGCTTTGGTAGGTTCTTTTCATGTAGCATACATCGTGTCATCTCTAATATGAATCTGTTCCATCTCTCACTTACTCCATTTTGTTGCGGAGTGTATGGAGCTGTTAATTGATGTTGGATGCCTTCCTCCTCACAAAATCGGTTGAATAATTCAGAGGTGTACTCCTTGCCATTGTCTGATCTAAGAGTTTGAATTCTACAGCCACTCTCATTCTCAACTCTGGCTTTAAAGTTCCAGAAGACTTGAGCCACCTCTAACTTGTGCTTTAAAAAGAAAATCCAACACATACGAGTGAAATCATCAATGAATGCAGCATAATAGAGGCTACCTTTCAAAGAAGGCGTTCTTTGTGGGCCTGCAATGTCCATGTGAATTAACTGCAGCTTCTTTGATGCTCTCCATGATACCTTGGGAAATGGTTTCCTGCTTTGCTTTCCAAACTGACATGCTTTGCAGTTTGGAATGCAATCATCGAGTTCTGGAAGATCATTTGTCATCATCTTGGTTTTCATTTGCAGCAGCCCCTGATGATGATAGTGCCCGAGCCTCTTGTGCCAAACTTCTGTGATACTTTCTTTGATTGGGAAAGCAGATTGCTCCTCCTCCAATGGATTGAGTGAAAACACCTTCCCTCCATTTTGACCTTGAACAGCTCTTGGCTTGATGGATCCTCTATCACGCACACTTTGTTCTTGAAGATCACTTTGAATCCTTTCTCTATTAATTGACCAACACTGAGCAGATTTTGATCAATATTTGGGACATAGAGAACATCTGTGATCAACTTAGTTCCGGAATAGCTTGCAATGGCTATGGTGCCCTTGCCTTTAACGGCAATATATTCACCATTTCCAATTCTGACTTTCTTGGTCTCAGTGCTCCTTAACTCTTTGAACAACTCCTTATCATACGTCATGTGGTTAGTGCAACCACTATCGATTAACCAAACCGGAACGCCATCTTGTGAGTATTGGTCTAATAGGGTGTCTCCATTACGGTACATGTGGATAAAATTATGTAATATAGCACATGCAATTGAAATCTTAACTTGTTTGCGCATGAGGTAATAGTTAATGGTTTTCAAAATACAAAACCTGGCCTTCCACACACCAAATGTTCTTTCAATCACATTACGGAGTGAGGAGTGTGTGTAGTTAAACAGTTCACGTGCACTGTTGAAGCCTCTACCACGTCGATTCCTATACTCTTGCAAATGGTACGTTGTCCCTTGATATGGTACCATGAAGAATCTGTTGTTAGCGTTAACCTGAGTCGAAGAGGTAAAATTTTCCTACACGAATACATATCACATTTAACAAAAAATCATAACGATGCATTATATGGAATGTCGTCTTCCATAGAAACAGCTCATTGTTCCCTAACCTGGTGGCAGTATCAGAAATTTTTTCCTCAAGTGATCTAGCAAATGCAAATAGTCTCGTATCGTGTGCCGAACCCTCCCAATCAGATAACATGTAAGTAAATTTCATATCAAATGAGCACACTGCAAGCACATTCAATGAAAAGAACCCTTTCCTATTTCTGTAAAGTTCGGCAGTTCACGGGGAGGAACACATGGGACGTGCGTACCGTTAAGTGCTCCAACACAATCCTTCACATTTAGTTGATTATATCAGTATTTATATTATGTGTTAGTTAAACTTATTATGTAATAATTCTTACATATCATTTTAAACTGTCAATAATCAATAATTGTGGCTACTTTAATTAGAGAACCAAACTTACATCCAACCAGAGCGAATACTTGTTTCCACTAGCAATTATGTGAGGGTGAACGGTATTGAAATCTAGATGTCTAATGAACTCCTTCAATTGCCAAACCGCTTAAAGAACGTTTGTGAAGTAATCCGATATAGTGGCCCCCGAGCGCTGCCAATGGTCTTGTGCCTCCCTGTTTTTTTGGTTCTAACACAATATAGTAAGGAATATAAATAATTGCTCGTTAACATTTAGGTGGACGGCCAGTTGCAATAAACTCTTCTCCTCAAGGTTATTACTTAGACGCAAAAAAGCATCACTACTCATTCGAACTTTGTCGTACATCACTAATACACTCCCTTCCAAATAATAATTCACCCTAAGCGTACCTCCCCAGCCTGAAGTGTGCCTTTGGCGGGATGGTTATCTGTGCACAAATCCAACGCATAACAAAACTGCAACAACTGCCACTTACGTGAAAAATTCATCCTCACTGTCGTAGTCCGAATCACTAGAAACCATTGGACTTGAACTCCCACATGTATCCATGCCTGTCAAATTTTCCAAGTAATAAAACCATAGACTAAGCGGTTGCAAGAGTATGCTTAAATTAAGATAATCAATACTTAACATCACAATCAATATTCCCTGCAACTTTATGTTTTCAACAACATCACAATCACATATAAAACAGTAGCATTGGCCGGCAGCCTTGGTGGGAAAAAAACAGTTCACATTAAGCAAGAACAACAGTGTTCCCCCATGTGGTATTGAAAATTGTGGAAAGTTAGGGGGCATGTATGGATGAAAATTAGAAGTGGTAGGCTAAAATGTGTAAGAAGAAGCCGATATATATATATATTTATATTTAACAAAGAGAAAGACGAGACGAGTGAGAAATCATTACTTCCTCAATTCCTGAATTTTGTTATTTTTAGAATTAAAATATGTGAAGAGTATTATTAAGAAATAATTAGTTTGAATGGCAGCTTTTCATTTTTTCAAAACAAACAAAAAAAAAATTACATTGCCATCAAGCTGTAAGATCATCTCCAATGTAAATGTCAACGCTAATTGTATATCTAACATTAAAAAGTGTGATAATAGGAATTGAAATGTTGTGTTCCAATATATAATGTTATTTTAAATGCTAAATCTACTTTTGACCATAATTATTGAGTTTTGAAAGTTGTAAAAGTAAATTTTTAATTTTAAAATAATCTGAAAAAGTAAATGTTACAATGATTAATTGAAAAAGTAAACATATATACCAACCAATACTAATCAAATGTCAAATTTGTCATATATTATATTTAGTGATAAATTTATCAAAAAGTATAACATATAGAAAAATTTAGCACAACTAATATACCACTGCTTTGAAGAATATTTTTCACACTCAAATGTCAACTTTTCCATTGCCACATCAATTATAAATTAATTAGAAATTGATGTCTCTAATTATCTCCAAATGACCTGCCACATAAGCAAAACCGTTAAGTTTATAAAAAGAAATTGATGGAGTGGGTAATTTGATATATTTTCTATTTATCAGGGGGTGTTTTGAACCATTTTAAAAAATCAATGAGCACTTTAAAACATGATGCATGCTTTAAAAGGCATTTATGAATATAATCCATATATATTTACAGTTGGACTCAACAATAATAGAATCTGAAACTTATAAAATAAATTACACTAAAAAAAAAAAATTGTATATCCATTTTTTCCCTCCTTTGTCCTGCTTTTTCTCTATTAATTTTATAATGCTTCTTTTATATTATATTTCTCTTCCATTTATGCTAGGTATGAGTCAGAATTAATTGAGAAGATTGTGGAAGATGTATTGAGGAAATTAAATCGATTGCGACAAATTGCTATGGATACTAAGGGTAGCCTTGAGGAAATTGAATCACTGCTACGCTTTGGGTCACCAAATCCTCGTGGCATAGGCCTTTGGGGGATGGGTGGTATAGGCAATACTACTTTGGCCTGCGCCATTTTCAATCGATACTCTTATCAATTTAAAAGCTGTTGCTTTCATGAAAATGTTAGAGAAAATTCGCAGAAATATGGATTGCCTCGTCTCGAAATCGAATTGTTTTCTACGCTATTGGATCAAAGAAATCTAGAAACAATTGACCACTCTGTGAGAAATAGACTATAGGTAAAACGGTACTCATTGTTGTTGATGATATTGATGATATAGATCAGCTGGAGAAATTGATTGGAGATGATAGTTGGTTTGGTGAAGGAAGTAAAATCATCACAACGACAAGTGACAAACAAGTTATTTCAAATGCTGATAAGGAAGTATATGAAGTTAAAAAATTAGATTTCGAGAAACAACTTCAACTCCTTCAGTTGATTGCCTTTAAAACAAAGCCTTCCACAACGCCTAAGTGTTAGTGAATTATACTGGAAGCAATCCACTAGCTCTTAAAGTTTTAGGTTCCTCCCTTCATTGGGAAAATACATTGAGAAAACTAAAATTAATTCCTGATCTAAAAATTCAAAAGGTTTTGAAAATAAGTTATGACGGACTAGATCATAAACAACAAGATATTCTCCTTGATATTGCATGTTTTCTTAGAGGGGAGACAAGATATTTTATCGAAAGCATACTAAGTGATCGCGATTTGTTTGCATGTCTAGGGCTTGAAGTTCTCATAAACAAGTCTCTCGTAACCATTAATGGGGGCAAAGTTTGGATGCATGATTTGATAGAAGAGATGGGTTGGGAAATTGTTCGTCAACAATCTGTCAAACATCTTGGTACGCGTAGAAGGTTGTGGATTCCACAAGATATCTATCATGTCTTAGACAACAATAGGGTAAGTAATCTAATGATAAGAAACTAAAACATCTCTCTATTACATAATTACTTTTGGTAACTTTGTTTTCTTTTCATATTTCGTTTGATCATTATATTTATTATTTGTTTAAATTATCCAGGGAACCGAAGAAATTAAAGGAATATATATTGGCGTATCTAAGATCGATGATGATCTGCACTTGGAACCTATAGTTTTCAACAAGATATGCATAGACTCATATTCCTATCATACTAAATTCAAAGCACACCTTACTCAAGGTCTGCAATTTCTTCCTCGTTCTTTAAGATATTTGTGTTGGTATAACTACCCATCAGACCGATTTCTATCAAATTATAAGAAAAAAAAAATCTTGTTGAACTTGACGTGCCATGTATCAAGCTTAAGCAGTTTTGGAGTGATGTACTGGTGTGTTCATATTATATAAGTGTTTTTGGTAAAAATAATTATTATTATTATTATTTACTAAGTTATTTCATTTTTCTTGTAGAATCTTTACAAATTTGAAACATATTAACCTTGGTTATTCTAAGCAACTGATCAAACTTCCAGATCTATCTCGAGTTCTAAAACTAGAAAGTATTAATCTCGAGGGTTGTATAAACTTAGTTGAAATTCCTCCACTTAATTTCCAAGGATGTTTTGGATCTCTTACATTACGTGGCTGCACTAAGATTAAATCTCTTCCGAAGATATCGGGGAACATCTAATATTTAGATTTGGGACATACTAGGAAAAAAGAATTTCCCTTATCAATTGAGTATTTTAAAAGTCTTGTGGAGTTGAGCCTCAAAGGTTGTCAACATATCAAGAATCTCTTTGCTCTAATTCCGAGGAATATAGAAGTAATAAGTTTGAGTGGCACATCAATAGAACAAGTGTCTCCGTCATTAATTGATGATCTTCCTCGCCTGAGGGCATTTGATCTTTCAGAATGCAAAAAGCTCAAGAGTCTCCCGACAAACATTTTTAAGTTAAAGATCTCTTGAAGATCTTGGTCTTGGGGATTGTTCAAGATTGAAAAAATTCACAGGGATCCAGGTGTAACCAAGCTCGATTATAATCGAAAATATTTTTGGGCTCCGTCGTCGAGATTCGAGTTGGCGTAGAGAACTAGAGTTTGTCCCAAAATGGCTTTATTATTTAAGCTGTCTAAAGTTCTTGTCCCGCCACACTTAGTTTGCAACTACAACATCTCCAAATCAGGCAATTTCTTTTGTTCTCTTTCAAAGAGCTACGTCTACCTAACTACAATATAGTAGAAATTCCAATTTGGCTGAGCCTTTTATCGTCGTTAACTTATTTAGATCTAAGCGGGAACCCTTTTGAGAATATACCTTCGAGCATCAGACAACTTCATCAGCTGAAAACTCTCTACATTCAAAATTGCAAGAAGCTTCGATCTTTGCCTCAACTTCCATCGTCAATAAACCATCTCAAAATAAGTAAAACTATAAAGAAACATCCTAAAGTCAAACTATAAATAAAGATACTTTCTCTAATATACTTTCCTTAATATGTCCCCACAAGATGGAGCTCCGATAGAGATCCAATCTCGGAAGGATTTTTTTTTTTTTTTTTTTTTGCTTTAGAGGGCGTTTCCCCATGGTTGGCATAATTATAATTTGATGGGTTTTGCCATTTGCTTTGTTGCGGCATTAATCCCTGCAGGCACCTATTCTTCTTACTACTATTGGTATGTAGAAATTACGTTTGATTTACATCTTAAAAACAAGTACGGTCAAATCCACAAATATCGTAACTATGGCGGTAATTAGGTGAACCACCGTGATTTTTCGGTCGCTGATGTGGAGGAGGAGGAGGCTAAAATCACAAGTAGTGGTATTAGTTCCAACCATGTGTTCATGATATACAACGGCCCTAACATATTGTCCAACAAACACCCTGATGCAATAGAGGTATCATTCTATTTCAAATATAGAGTTTCGCCGAAAAATGGGAATTGTGATTCGATGATGAAAAGGATTGTAGTTGGTTTGGTATATGGGAAAGAAGCTGGAAACGAATAGTTCTGTGATAAAGTACTGTTGAAAAATAATTATTATCTGGTATTCTTATACGGCTCAACTATTATCTGGTATTCTTATCCGACTTTGATTTGAAAAATAATTATATATGCACTTAAAGTTGGATATTGAGACGCCTCTAAGTTGTTTGATAAAGTACTGTTGAAACAGAGTAATGTTATCTCATCGTTCAGTTCGTCGATTCGAGTTTTTAATTCTAACTGAGCTATGATTTTATTCTTATTTTTTTAACATTTTACACTCCAAGGATACTTTCATAAAAAGGTTACGATTTGGTCTCTCAGTTGTTTCATAAAATGCATCAATGCACATTCGAACGTATTCTTATATTTAAATGGTAAGTTTATAACGTTCCACAAAATATTGTTATACACTAAAACTTTTGGTCATATCCCACTTTAAACTTTTCCCCTAAATTTGAAAAACTCTACTTTTCGCTCTAAATTTTGAGTTTTGATTGTCAGTTTGATCGGTTTTGAAAGTTAGTTTTCTTTTGTTGAATGCTCTTTTGATTGTTGAACTTGTGTGATTTCAACTAATTATAAGAATAGCTTGATGGAGACGATGTTTGAATTTCACTACTCAATGTTATGGGGTTGTGTTTTTCTTCAAGCCATCGAAAATGTCTTCATAATTCATTGTGGTTCTATGTTCTCTCTGTTTTTCCTCTTTTCGTATCTTCTTAGTTTTCTTGTCTTCTACCTTTTCCGTGTTATACAGAAAGGAAGGTGAAAACCAATCAGTAATTTCATTTTTAGTTTTTTGGTGACTCCATAAAATTTTCTATTTCTCAAGTTGCGCTTTATGTCTTTGAGTTGTGTTCTATTTTCTATTTTATTAATTTCTCTCCTATGTCTGTTCAAAATAATAGATGAAAAACAGAAAGGCATGCATTGTTTTGCTCTTGGAAAGTTCCCAAAATTAAGACACATAAGGAATGATTTTCAGTCCAATAAAATTTATGGTTGATTGTCAAAAGAGTTACAAAACTCAGTTTTTTCTTTCCTTGGAGGAACTCTTCAGTACACCGGGTGTACTACGTCATATTACTTATATGGTACATCCATTTAATGAGAATGTACTATTTAAACATTTTGTCTATGACAGCTTTTTACTTTTATTTTTCCTAATAAGTATTTGCAATGATTGTTAAGTCAAAAGCATTTATCATTCTACTTAATTTATTTATATTAATCACTTAACTTTAAATTATTATTTTTATTCCTAAAATACTGTAATCAAATTTCTCTGGAACGTCCGTTGCTGAACTTTCTTTAAAATAAAATAAAAATAAAAACAAAAAAATTAAGTTGCTAACATATACTATTAGGTGCTTAGATTTTTGACAACTTTGGTTCAGCAAAATAATAAATATCCCTGTTTTGATATTAGCTTCATTTTGACTTGGTATTTCGGTTGATTATTTGACTTGGTATCTTGGACGGTTTGGAATAATACTACATTCGATTCTTTATTCATGGCAATATATATTTTGAACAATATGCACACACACACATATCAAATCAAATCTCCTGTGAAGAGTAGTCTTAACAAGTCAATTGAGACTAGCCCCGTTAGTGTTTAATGGATGTGTGAGTTGCTTTCCATGTATTTAACTTTTTTTAGTATAATATTTTTTCTCACATAAAATTAACTTTACAACTTAAATTTACAACTTAAGTTCTCAACTCGAGTTGTTGTGGAAGAAGTAAAAATTAGGCCCGTTCGGTTCACTAATTCGAATTTTTAATTCGAGTTGAAATATGATGTTGTGTGAGAACTTTTTACTGTAACAAAAAAATTAAATATAACAGTTTCTGAGAGTTTTTTACTGTAACAAAACTCGAATAAGCGAAATGAACGGGAAAGAGCTTCTTCTTTTAAAGTACTACCATAATAAGTGCTACCATGCAGGCAGTTGTCTATATTTTGCTCGTCAAAGTTGATTTTATGTCGATTCAACTTGTGAACGTTGTCTATTATACATATAAAAAAAATGTCCTAATAATTTAGAACATATTACATTCTTTCTTTCCTACTATTCCACCTCACCATATTTCAACAATTCAATACTTTCACATTTACCTTGTTATCCGCACCAAGAAAACAAAATTGTATCCCTGTTAGATAATTTGCCACTGGAAATTTTTCCTTTTTGTTTTTAAATAAAATACTAGAGAGAACAAAATAAAAAGCTCGCCATAAAACATCTCTAATAGTGGGTTTTTTTTTTTTTTAACCCTCTAATAGTTGAAAACACGATGAAGTTTTCAAAAATGCACTTAGGCATCGTTTGAAAACAACTAAAAACACTTTTATCCAACAAAACTTTATAGTTTGCCAGTTGTAACACTTCTAATCTGTAACAAAGTCATTTGACACCTTCCTAATGAGAAGAAACATCTTCTGATCATGCTTAAACTTGGTACACTGGGCAGGATCCCCATTCAGCATCATTTGAAGCCCGCCAAACGAGACGTATATGCCACTGAAAAGAAAAAAAGACACATCCAACAAAGATGCTTGTTAAATTTGACAAAGATTTAAAGAAAATGATAATTGGAAACTATTATTTTTAGGCTCCGTTTGGTATAATGGTTCAAACCAGTGTGATTTTAGTTTTGATTTTGAAACTAGAATCATGATTTATAATTTTGGATCCAAACCATAGTTCTGGAACCGGAATCATAACCAGAGGTTTGAACCATCCAAATTCAAGGGAGAGGTGATTTTATTTTTTAGAGTGGTTTTGATTTAAAACATTACATCAAGATTCAAACTTTGAATCATAACCATCCAAATCAAACACTAGTTTTCAAGAGCCACTTTTTACTTTTTGCAAACAAACAAAGGTTTGAACCAGAATCATGGTTCCAGTTCTAGAACCCTCATACCAAACGCAACCTTAAACTGTGTGTGTGTGTGTGACATAAGAGAAAAGGTAATAATACTATGTCACATACACTTTAAAATCTGATCCTGAACCTTCTTCCGTCAATTTATAGAGCAAGCCATGCATGATGTATTCAAATTTGTCTGCAAGTGATTTCTGCTCAGCCTGAGAACATAAACATGAAATGTTTTCAGTAACTTGACCATCACAACACAGGAAAAAAAAAAAAAAAAAAAAAAAAAAAAAAAAAGGGGGGAAAAAAAAAAAAAAAAAAAAAAAAAAAAAAAAGGAGCGGGACAAAATATCAAGAAAATGAACACAAGATGAGATTTTCTAATGTAGCTCAGTTAAAAGGGATTTTCATTTCGTGGGATCTCATAAGTAGGCAAAGAGGCTCAGGTGTTAATTACGAAACTTCACACTCCTATATTCCAGTATTGTCAATAATAAATAAAATAAAAAATAATAATGAAATAGAAATGGTCCTACGTTTCCTGACTCGCTCTAAGTATTCTCTCCAATCCTGACTCTCTAAAATGAAAACAGAGTCAAGAACAGAAACCTCTCATTAGTTCTTTGTATTTTTGCTTAGCTAGTTATTCTCTAGTCTCTGCAGGTTGTTTTCCTCTAGCTAGATATCTTTCGCTCCTGGTCTCCCGGAATTTAGCATTGTGCTCGTCAGCAAGATCTCTCCGCAGCTTGATAATTCAGTTTTACTTGTCGTGAGAATTTACCTGGTTAAACTCTTAAATAAACTGTTTGTCAGAAACTCTATTTGGTCAGCTCCCCATCAATCTACACTCTTCTAAAGAGTTTATGGTCGATTATAACTTTATTCTTGCCGGTTTCTTGTAAAGAAGTTTCAGAATGAAATTGATCTGTGGTTCACAAATTAATATCCTGTTTTAATTTTTGTTCCTAAATCATCTTGCTAATTATCTCAGACTCTGATCATCCCTTTTACAACGCAAACATCAACAACTGGGCACTGGAATTAAGAAGCAAGCAAAAGAGTATTCAACAACTACTTTTTCTAGAAAATTTCAGGTGTCAACTAAAACAAAAGCATGTAACAAGTTTGCAAATACGAGTTTAAATTTTAGTCATTCAATATCTTGTGGAAGACGAGACTACACATTGCAAAAGGAATAAGGTTACCTGTTTATGGTAGTCGGCGACGGGTACTCCGTTCCAATTTAGTGTGGGAGATAGTACCATCACAAATCTATCTCCTTCCTTCATAGGATATATCTCAGTATTCACATCTAGGTGCATCAACATACCATGCTTCTCACTATGCGCTTTTATCCTAGTAACTAAAACAACACAAACACGGAGAAAAACAAAATGATTCCCAAAATTCCACCGAAACACAAATAAAAAAGTTGAAGAATTCTTTGGTTGGTTAGGGAAAAAATACCAGTAGACACATTTCTGAACTATCAGATTTTCATCAATTTATGTTAAACTGACATACTTTTCTTAACCTGATATGTCAATCGAACGACTCAAAACTACGTCTCACAGGTAGGTTTTTTTCATACCTTACCACAAAATTCTCCCAAAAAAAATAAAGTTTTCAGCAATTACAAAGAATGTCAAATCGATACTCAAGAAAACTTTTTGCAGGGCATGAAGAAATACTTTAGATTTCCATCAAATTTCATTAGTTTATCGCACTTTTCTGCATACGGTAATTTTGATGAGAAGTGACGGTTCAGAATTGTGTCCTATTGGTAAAGTCTATTTTTTTTTCCTTGCCCAACCTCATGATTCAATAAGGAACAAAGAGCATACACATCATGGAGAACCTTAGATCAAATTTTCCGGAGCAAAGCTTTAGAGAAGTACAGAAACTCAGATGTGACATCTTTCATAGTAAAATCAAGTCCTAGAAATTTCTCTGATTCTGAAGACATTTTGCAACTACAATCTAAATTGCAATTCACAAACACATCTTAACCCTACACAACAAACACATATGACATAATAATACAATGCCAGCAAATAAATAAATAAATAAATAAATAAGACTTTGCCTATATGAATATCATGATCATCTTCATATGCTAAAAACGCCAAATCTCTCTCGCTCTCTCTCTACCATAAAAAGCGTACCTTTATCAAACTTTTCTTTATTTGGGTTTAATTCTTCCACTGAGAAAATATCGTCGAAGAGGAAATCAACCATCCTTTACAGACAAATCGCCCCTTAACAAAAAATGGGCACCTATAAAAAAAATACAAGAAAATAAAAGGAAGGGAAAGAATCAGAGAGAAGTAAAAACTACAAGAGAACGAATTTATCAACAAAAATACTAGAGCAAAACTCAAAAAAAAAAAAAAAAAAAAAAAACAAACCTTTGGAAAAAAGCTAAACGGTTTAGTTTAGCTAGAATTAAATTAAGAGAAGGGCAAATTTTCCGGCTTCGTCGGTGGAAGAGATTAGAGAAGAGAAGAGGGACTTGGGTTATTGTTGTACACTCTGCAGAGCCGCACCCGCTGGTATTGAAATGGTATGGAAAGAGGAGTGCAGGGTTTAGTTGTGGGAATTTTTGCATTTTATAGAGACGACGACGTGGTTTAGTTTAGCTAGAATTAAATTAAGAGAAGGGCAAATTTTCCGGCTTCGTCGGTGGAAGAGATTAGAGAAGAGAAGAGGGACTTGGGTTATTGTTGTACACTCTGCAGAGCCGCACCCGCTGGTATTGAAATGGTATGGAAAGAGGAGTGCAGGGTTTAGTTGTGGGAATTTTTGCATTTTATAGAGACGACGACGTCGTTTTTTTTAGAAAAGTAGGCAGACGACGTCGTTTTTTGGAGAAAAGTGGGCAGACGACGTCGTTTTTTTGAGAAAAGTGGGCAGACGACATTGTTCGTTTGCCGTTCTTAAAATCCGCGGGTTTGAAGCTGGACAAATAAAATTGATTAGCGATTCTTATAAAATTTAACCCAAAAAAAAAAAATCATATGCTCATCGCATGACATTTTGGGACTCATTTAGTTCATTAATTTGAGAATTTTTATATGAGAATTTTATATGTAATTTTATATGAGTTTTGTTATAGTAAAAAAACTCTCAGAAACAGTCACATCTTATTTTTTTGTTATAGTAAAAAACTCTCATATAAAATCGCATCTCAACTCGACTCAACGAACTAAACGAGCCCTAAAAGTTAATTTCCATAAATAGTCTTAAAATTTTAGATGTTTTCAGTTTTAGTCCTTAATGTACACAAATTCCATCAACTTTTAACGTCTATTACACAAAATAGTCCAAATTGAAACAAAATAAAATTTCATAAACTAACTGTGAGACGTTTAAAAAGTCAAGAACCAAAGTAGATTTAAGATAAATCTCGTGAACTATTTGTAGAATTAATCCTTAAAATTTTATAGAAATAGTTACAATATATGCAAATTTTTTTCTCTTTTACTATTAAACTATTGAAAACTTTAATATTTTGTAACTTTCTATTATTATGCATACAAAATTTTCAAATTCTCTCTTTTTTACTATTAAACCTCGTAAAAAAAATTTAGGGTCTGTTTGGTTCACGTATTTAAGTTAGTAATTTTGATTCATTAGCAGAAATTTTGTTAGAGAAGAAATTTTTTAATTAAAGTTCTTTGTGAGATGAAAAATACTATAACATAATCAGAATTATTAGTTCAAGTATAAGAACTAAACGGGGCCTTACGGAATGTTTAGGAGACGTATTCAAACCTATGATTCTGATTTTGTTACATACTAAATACGGGCGTGTTGATCCCAATCCCGTTGCATAAGCCTATCCCCTTCACACCCTCTTTCGTCGACTTCAATCTCGTTCTTAATCCTCTCCTTGTGCGACCCACACCCCAAAAGTTTACTCAATTTTCACTTGATTAGCTCAATAGATTTATTTATTGAGGAGGTTTTATAAAAACTAAATGATATAAGTTGTTATAATCTTACTACAATACCATTGCATACCATATCGCATGCATTCCACTTGATTTAGTCCCTTGAAAATCAAGTACCATTTTAATTTTAATGTTGATGTTGACATTTCTAAAGTCGGGACCTAATTTCAAAATCAAGGGACATTTAGTTGGAGGATTCAAACCATGATTTGAATCATGATTCATGGTTCGATACAGTATTTTTTCTCATAAAAAATACACGTAAATAGAAAATGATATTAATCACATGATTCTAATCCATGAACCAAACGTCTCCCAAAAAATTAAAACCAAGTTGTCACCTACTAAATACATCAAGAATCAATAAACCTTAAGAAAAAAGGGAAAAAAGGGAAAAAAAAAATACACGACAGATAAAGAGAAAACTTTGTCACGGAAATTATTGTAGACATTAAAAGTATTTGAAATCAATATTTCTTTTTTTAGGTTATTTTCATCAATGACTTCTGAGGATGTGCACATGTCTTAGTTTGACCCTCGATGTTCCTTTTTTAAGACCTAGCTACCTTGAAATTTCTAAATTATAAAGCTTATCCCCTTTGTTAATAAAATTATAAATTTTCTAACAAAATGTAGCATGAATGGCTTGTGAATGTTTTAAGAGGCATAAAATGGTTAAAATAAAAGCATGTCTAAAAGAAATTTATTTCAAAGAGGAAAAAGTAAATTTGAACTGAGCAACATCATCTTATTTTAATTTTTTTTAAAATCTACTTGACTTTTTGTCTCTTTTAAAAGCTCGCGTGTCATTCTCGTATTAGATTCTGTATGACAAAAAAAATAGTAGGGCAACACTATATAGTTAAAAAATGTGAGGGTTGCTTGATCTCTAAGATCAAAATTACACAAATACATATTCAGGGACTAAAAATGTAAATAATCCTTCTTTTTTTTATAATTTCACTTGTGCCCTTAAATTTTAGAGTCATTTTTAGTTTGTCCTTTAAACATTAAAAACTCTCACGTTACCTCATAAACAATGAATTGTTCCCACTTAACCTTTGTTGTTCTAACTTCTGTTAAAAATAAATAAATAAAAAGAATAACGCAGTCATGTAGACTTTTATTTGAATTTATGTTTAAAAGAAATAAATAGAAACTATGTGACCACATTTAACCCGTTTTTTTTTTTTTTATTAACAGAAATTCTTACAAAAGGACATATAGAATAAATTCAAAATTCATGGGACAAATTAGAATGAACCTAAAGTTGAGGATTTTTTTTTTTTTTCAAATTGGAAAAGGTGCAAACCAAATCACCATGTCAAGTTTCGGTCAAAAGAAACAATAGACCCTTTTGCGATACTCTTACAGCCCGTTTAGTTCATAGATTAGAACCATGATATTAGAACTATTTTTGATTTACGTGTGTTTTTTGTGAGAGAAAATACTGTAGCAAACCATGAACCATGATTTGAATCAAAGAACGAATCCTCCAACCAAACACGCTCAATTCTTAACAATATACCCCTGCTCTAAGTTTGGTTTAGGCTAAGGGGATGTGGGATTAACTCTTCATTAAGTGAAGCCTGATGTATTGACAATAGTTCACCTCTGAGGACCAATAATTTTGATGTATCTAACTTATTATCTTATTTTTTAAAAGTGAAGATTGATTGTGTTTTTCGGAAGGCAAATAATGCAACACATCTTCTAGCTTCTTTTACTCTTAATATAGACTTAATATAGACGATAAGCTTATTTAGTTGGAGGAATCTTGTCTACCTATAAAACTGTTATTGTACTTAATGCTTTTAATCAATAATAGTAATTTCTGATTTTTTTTAAAAAACCATTTTTATCAATTGTTTAAGAATAGTCTGGAAAAAGAATAAAGAACCAAACTGTTCTTAACCATTTTAAAGAGAAACACGCCACATAATCTTGTCCTTTCAATTTATTATCCTCAACTCGAGAAACGACTTGTCATTTTTTCAATTCGCTTGCACCTTTGCTATTTTTCAAGTTTTATTATTATTATTGTTATTAAATTATTAATATTATTATTACTATTATGAAGTTTTTCTCGCAGTCACTCTCACTAATAGTGTTAATTTTTAACTGTTAAATTATGTTAAAATCACATTATATTTAAAAAATATATAAAAAAATAATTTTTAATACACATTTAACGGTCGAAAATAAAAACTATCCATTTTTTTTTTTCAACCGGAGAAGTTCCTTTATTGTTATTGTTAAACCAAAAGTAATGATAGAACATTTTCCTAGCAAATCTTACAAACGACATTTTCCTAGCAAACCTTTACAAACGACATTTAAAAACCATACAAACGACATTTTCCTGGCACCAAAAAAGAAAAAAGAAAAAAATTCCGCTCACAGCTCTTGAAGCTAAAAAAATAGTAAAATTAAAATACTCTCTCTCTCTCCCCTGTTACAGGCAATTCCCTCAGTCGCGGTGGGTTTCGGTGACGCCATGGTTCCGTTCTCTCACTACTGATCATCATCATCGTCTCCTTGATTTACGCATTCCTGATCCTCTTAAAAACCCATTTTCTCAGTCTGCATTTGACTGTTATTCAGTGCCCAGTCGAAACGAAACTCCTTTGCGTTTCTTCTCTCAGTCATTTTCTCGAACAGCTCTCCTGTGCAGAGCACCATGTTGCTGAGGTACTTCACTCGCATTTGTTTCCAATCTGGGTGTCTCTAATTTCTCCCCATTGATGATGTTAGGACGCCATTGTTGAGCTTGATGTCCCAATTTTGCGTGTTTTTGCAGGTCAATCTTGGAGCTCTCGTCCCGTCGTGCTGTTAGAAGAATCCCTAGGCAGATTACATCTCAGGCATGTAAATATTTATTGTAAAATTCATTTCAAGAATCACGGGTTATCATATGAATTGTTGTCATTTGAATATGTTGCAATATGCTACTGTTAATTGATTTCCAATGCCGATTAGTCCACACTGAAACTTATGAGGAAAAGTGAAGGGGAATAATTGCACTGGGCTTCAAGGTTAGCCTGGAGTAGCCCGATATTCTTATATGGCTGTGGTTATGTTGGCTGTGGTTATGTTTATATTTAGACGATCTGGGACTCGGGTATTTTACCCTTAATACTTAGTTGATAATGCATTTGGTCGTTTCCGTGGCAGTAGGTACATATTTTTTTAGAAAGGAAATCATCAACTACTAACATGTATTGAAACTCACTTTATTTCTAAGCTATTGGATGGACGAACGGACTAGTTTAGGACAGTTTGGTAGATTAGGGACTCATTTTGGGACGTTTTAAATGTCAAGGATCAAAATGGCATTTGACCTCTTGTTCGGAGACTAAATGAATTTTACCTTTTTGATTTTACCATTTTTCTGTTGTTTCAAAAATAATCAGAAAGAAAAAAGATATAGTTAATAATGCTTTCGGTTTTCAATTGCAGTAGATACATACATTTCTCAGGAATTGGTTTGGAACTTGCTAGGATGTTATGGAAACCATTTGTTCCCTTTTCGACATTTTTGTTTCATTTGTAAATTGTGTTTTTGGTGTACAAACAATTGTAGCAGACACCAATATTTCTCAGAAGGGAATTATCAACTACACCCCAGAAAAGCGCAACCCCTCAACCTAATGCTGCAGGCAAGCCTGCAGAATCCGCTGGCTCTGGATCGAAACTCATCTTTGGAAGTGCCGTTGTTGGTGCCACCATTTTGGCTGCATATCAAACGGGATATCTGGACCGAGTTCTTGGTGGTAAGGATCAGCATGGTTCTCCAAAGGCAGTTGAAGGACCAACTGAGAGCAGAGATGTGAAAGATATTGAGCAGCTTGAGAGCCACGCGGTTTTGCCCGATAGTAAGGAAGCTAAGGAAGTGGCTTCTGCTCCTGCTGAGAAAATTGAAACTCCTCCGGATCAGCCCCATGTTGTAGACTCAAGTGAAAAACAAGATGAGATTCAGTCTCAAGCACAAGATAAGTCTGATGCGAAACCAGATGAAAGTGTCATTCCTATCAAAGGGAAAGATCTGCTGGATGATTCTCAAAGAAGAACAACATCTGCTGATCAAAGTTCAGTTTCTGGTGTATCATCTGAAGGGGGTGTAGATGTAAACAGTGCCGAGGAAAACACTGACAAGGGATCAAATGAGGAAGTCCAAACTTCACCAATATCTACCCAGATCAATGAAGCTGAGGAAGTATGTGAGGTGAAAGTTGCGTCACCTGTGCACATTACCATAGAGGAAAAGGAGGAGGTAGTCATGGTTTTGGCTTGTTATAATCAACTAATAGTCTAATACATGTTATGCATTATTATTATTTGGGTCTTGCTTCATGATGGAAGTTATTGTGTTTCTCAACGAGTGCGCGGTAATTTTTGAATTACTGTTGAAGGTGATAATGAAACTTGAGCTCGACCAGGGGTTTTGAAGCTAGATTCTGTTCATTCATGCATTGTTGTTTATGCATCAATGGCTGTAAGCTATTGTAAAATTTCTTTATGCTCCTCAACCCCTTTCTTCCACTAACAAACTTAAAGCAAATAATGATAAAAGGAGGGATAACATGATACTGCCTTATGGTCTTAGTACCCTAATTCATCTCTTTCTCATCTTGGGATGGAAAGGCTTCATAAAAACAGCTTCTAGACTGTATAGTTTTGATACCATTGGGCGATCTTGAGGAATTTTATTGTTTCAAGATTTCTTCTATTAACTTTGGGAACAAAACTATAAATAATTTTCTGTATTCTGTAACCTAACTCCATTTATTTGCATACTTTTGTATATTCTATTGGTAGCAAAAAATTATTTGGCTGCTCTTTTGAATCTTATTTTTTATATTTTGAATTTGGTTCTGGTGATTCGCATTTGCAGGATTCGTTAAGTAAAGATGTAGAACAACCTAGTTCTCTCCTTGAAGCGTATCATTTAAGGGATAAGGCTTATGGAAGCAGTGAAACATCTTTGTATAGACATAGTGACGATGACCACTTTGCTACGGAAAAAGAGGTAAGATCTGCTTTCTTTTTTTGTTATTTTTTTCTTATCATGGTCTAAATGAAGTAAAGGAATGTCCAATATTTGCCTAAACTGGTCATCTGGACGGACAGGCCTTAAGTAATGCTCTTGAAGAGTTGGGTGATAGTTACATAACCAAAGATGGAAAATTAGTTCTCGACTTTTTACAAGCCATTCATACAGCTGAACAAAGGCAAGCTGAAATAGATGCCCGTTTGTATGCGGAAGAAAAGAGAGCATTGAAGGTGTGAACTATTGTATCTTTATCATAGCATAAATTGTTCCTGAGATTTATATATTCACTATAACAAGGTTCTCACTATTATATTGTTTAACTTTTTACAAATTGTTGTAGGATAAGCATGAAAAAGAGTTGAAGGATGCTGCAGTGAGAGAACTGATGCTTGCAGAAGAGGCAGCAATGCTAGACAAGGTTGCACTTCTTTCCATCTGTTTCTCTTTCAATTTCTCCCTCTTCTATTCTTTTTTATTTCAGATTTTTGCCTGCTCATGATTTTTTGGTTTTTTCTTTTGTTTTTTTTTTTTTCTGGTCTGATTAAAAAAAACATAAAAATTGGTTTCTGATGAGCAATTTTATGAAAAAAAAAAATACTCTGCATTTATGTGACACGGTTTTAGAGCCAAGAGCAGTCTGATGGCTTGAGATGAATTATGGACTGCAGTTAGCACCTTGTATGTCATAACCCTGAACAAATTTAAACTTTAATAAGAATTAAAAATTCAATTTGCAAATATTCTTGAACATGGAAGTACTACAAACTTGTAGACTTACACTCGAATAACCTAACCATGGCTGCATCTATTTGGCAAATTCATTGCCTTCTGATTACTGAAAAGTGAAGATACAAAACCAACCCGGTACTTGCTCACTCTCAGTCTCCATAAACAATAACAACTTCGGATTACTGAAAATTACAGCTTTTTATCTTGTTTCAGGAATTAAAGAGAGAAAGAGCAAAAGCAGCTGCTGCACTCAAGTCACTTCAAGAAAAACTTGAAGAGAAATATAAGACAGAGCTGGAGCAGAAGGTAGAAGCTTTGGTTCATACTTCAAAAAGTTTTATAAGGTGCATCAGCATCTGAGCAGTGATAGTTGTTATTTTTAAAATTCAAGTTGATAATCTATTAGCATTTCAGCAACGTGAGGCTGAATCCAAGTTGGAAAAGGTGGAAGAATTAGGGAAAGCGGAACTGGCCGCAAAAATTGTTAGTGAGAAGGCAGCCCAACTTGAAAGAATAGCAGAAGCAAATCTTAATGTAAGATATGCTTAGTTTAATGTCCTTAGTTTGATATTAATGTAAGATATGCTTAGTTTAATGTCCTTAGTTTGATACTCGTTCATATTTGATATATTCGAAAAAGGTTGATGAGATTCTGTGGCAGAAAAAGATCATAAGAGTGATTTTTTAAAAGTTCAGTTAAAAAGAGTTTTCAGCATATGCTTTGCATTGACAGATAAATTGATTGCTATATAAAGATTGAACAGAAAATTCAGAATTCTATTTGGGGAACTCCTGTGGAAATGACTAGTTTCAGAATAAAGTTGTCGCCATTATCAAGATGTAGTTTTCACAATGCATACATCTATCAATGTGATGCCATTTCCGAGAGTTTATTTCCTATAAAAGCTGACATAGTCTAGCATCTCTTTTGTAGATAAATGCCTTGTGTATGGCCTTCTATGCACGGTCTGAAGAGGCTCGTCGAAGTCACTCTGCTCACAAGCTTGCTTTGGTAAAAGCTTTTCTTTGTCATGTAGTTATTGTGAACCTTTGGTTATAATAGAACACTCTGTCTATTCGCTGTAATTTTTCTGAACTGCGACGCCATAAACCTATGGTTATATTTATGGATCTTGTAGGGAGCACTTGCACTAGAAGATGCACTTTCAAAAGGGTTGCCAATTCAAACGGAGATGGAGGCTTTGCACAATTATCTTGAAGGCATTGATAAGGATTCAATATTAGACTTGGTGTTATCTTCCCTTCCTGATGAAACAAGAAACAGGGGCACAGACACTTTGTTGCAACTTAACCAGAAGGCAAGTTACTTTATGATTAAATTTTTTATTCGTCTCTTGAATGAAGATAAGATCTTAGTTGAACACATTGTAAACACGAATTAAAGTTCCATGGTATGGATGCTGGAATGTAATGAAAAGGTAAGGGGTTTGTAAAGGAAAAGAAAGGAATGAGAATAGGGATAATTGATTCCCTTTTTAGTGTTTACTTACTCATTAGAAGGTTGAATGGGAAACAATCCAATTCCCTTTCGAGTTTTTACTAAACATAGAAATAGAAATTTTATCAATGTAATTACTGAAATGTCCTTTGCATAAATTAAATAATCATTGGCTCATAACATGTGAACTTATCAAGGATATACAAATAAATTTGGCATTCATTCCTTTTAAACGGAAACCAATACCAAAGGGTCCAAGGATTGGTAGGCGGACCCCAGTGCCAAAGAGGCTCCCGTACTATGACAGGCTCGGGAGAAAGTTCAATCCCATATGTACGCGGCCTTACCCCCCGAAGGAGAGGCCGTTTCCGGGATTCGAACCTTGGACCCCGGGTGCAAATGCAAGCGCTCCCACCACGGTGTCAAGGCCCGCCTTCGGTCCAAGGATTGGTATTCTTTTTAAATTGTGTGGGGCTGCTAAACTAGTATACTTAACTTTTTTAAGTCGACACATGATTTAGTAGGAAGGGGAAACACTCTTCCTTTCCTTTTCCAAAATTATGTGCAGTAAATGCGATGTGCTAACTTCCGTTTCTTTATCAGTTCGATGCCTTAAAAGGGACTCTGCGGCACTTCAGTTTAATCCCTCCAGGTGGCGGCGGCATTTTAGCACATTCTGTCGCACATTTAGCATCCTGGTTGAAGGTAAAGAGCTAGCGAAATCTTTCTTTTATCACCGCATATTTCTGTGACCGAAACATCTTTTTTTAAGTGCCTTGCAACTCTTGTGCAGGTTAAGGAAGCTGACCAATCCGGCGATGGAATTGAATCTCTGATCAACAAAGTTGAGTCCTATTTGGCTGAAGGGAAAATAGCTGAAGCAGCAAATGTTCTTGAAGAAGGTGTCCAAGGCACCCAAGCCTCGGAAATAGTTCGCGACTGGGTGAGGCATGCCAGGAATAGAGCCATTACAGAGCAAGCTCTAGCACTGCTTCAGTCCTATGCAACTTCCATCAGCCTTGCATAAATCTTCAAGTTTTGATCAATCGTTATGGGCCCTACATGTTTTGGTCTTACCCTTTTGATATTCCGATTGACTTGGAAGTCAACCAAACACAGTTTTTTTAGCAAGACTGATCATCAATACAAAGAAATAGAAATCACCTAGTTCAACAAATAATTGACAGGAACATGGAGATGACCCTTTTTTTTTCCCTGCGATCTGAATTCAATTCTTGGCGAGCTTTGTAAGAAAATGTAATCTTTTTCTTCTGGTCCAATTCAAAATGGCCTTATTGAATAAAATTTTGTCTCTTGTTTCTTGTTAAGTAAATTCTGAGTCGATCGTTCATTTAGGGCAATATTTTCATCTTCAAGTCTTATGAAAAAAGTAAATGGATATGAAGAGCACTGTCCCATGGCCCCAGTAGAATTACCCTCTCCTCATGGCCCCAGTGAATACCTCTATACTATTTCATTCAATTACTCTCTCTCTCTCTCTCTCTCTCTCTCTCTTTCTCTCTCTCTCTCTCTCTATATATATATATATATATATATATGTATATGTATATTTATATGTATATATCACTATTTACACATTTACCCCTTGAACTTTTTGTGGTTTGGTAACTTGCCCTCTCCTCATGGCCCCAGTGAATACCTCTATACTATTTCATTCAATTACTCTCTCTCTCTCTCTCTCTTTATATATCGCTATTTACACATTTACCCCTTGAACTTTTTGTGGTTTGGTAACTTGCCTCTTTAACTTTTAATTTTGACAATTTGACCCCTAACATACAAAATAGTTGACATGTGTCCTATTTTAATGATGATTATGTTATATTAGTGACGAAAAAGCATGTGTGATGAAATATTTCAACATTCCAATTCAAACCACATCACAAATCTCTCAATTCTTGAAATCTAACAAACAATCATAGCAAAATCAATAAATGGAGCAAATTGCAACTCTTTTATAAGTAGATGGAGTAAATTATCAAAATTAAAAGTTTAGAGGGTAAGTTGTCAAACCCTTACAGGTTAAGGGGACAAATGTACAACACACCTTATAATAAAAGAATTACCTCTTCTCATTTAATTGGGTAATATTTATCTTTTTAGTTTTCTTTTTTATTTAATTAAATAAGTTCGCGACTAGAAAAGAAGTTTCGTAACGGACGTTGAAAAGCTGATGAAGAGAGACCACCTAAATCTGATTACGTAGCAAAATGGCTGCTTCTTTTGAGCTGTCAAGACACATGCCTGAGCCTTTTTCCTATTTCTTTTATTTGTTATTTTAGCATCTTATAATTCATTTTATTGTTATAAACTTCGCATACATTATCTCTTTGTTTGCATGTAGTACCAATATTGGCATGTGTTGCTTTCATTTTGTTCTAACGTCCATTTTTTAATGATACTTCTTTTGAATTTTTTTTTTGAATTAAAAAAAATGTCATTAAAAAATTGACGTCAGAACAAATTGAAAGTGAAATATTTTTTTAGTATCCTAGTTACCTCATAGATGGATTTAGCAGTTATCAATCATTATTACAATGTTGAGTTTGTAGCCAAAAAAAAAAAAAAAAACATTACATATTAAATATTCTTAGGACCCGTTTAGTTTGCTGATTTGAGTTTTTAATTCGTGTTGAGATGTAATTTTATGTGAGAGTTTTTTACTGTAACAAAAAAATTAGATGTGACTGTTTCTGATAGCTTTTTACTGTAACAAAACTTAAATTCTAAACTCAATCGGTAAAATGAAAGGGCTTTAAATTTTGTCTGCATGGCAACTCTTTTCACAACGGTACGACTGTATTATGTGTTATTGCTTCAATAGAACTATACATAATGCATCCCATAGTTTTTTGGATCCGCACTAAAAAAAAAATCTAAAAAATATCACTAAATTTCATCAAAATATTACATATGTCTCTCAATTTTTGAAAATTCAAAAAGCGTCACAAGCTAGGATTATTGTCAATTACAAACTAATCATGGTCGTGAGCTCCAAAGAATTTAAGATTAGTTTTATTAAAACACTACCATCTACATAAAAATAAAACCCCACTACTCATAAAAGATAAGTCTCACTGAGGCTAATCTCATTTTTTCGTTTGTCACGAGTAAATTCAGAAAAAGAATTTGTTCTCAGTTATTGTTACTACTTAAATTAACTGATTAATTTGTTGAAAAATTAACTAAATTAAATCAGAAAGTTATCTATTTTACCTAATTATTTATACAAAAATAAAAGTTAAAAGACTTTCTACAACATAATAGTCTGATATTTAAAAATCATTATTTGTGATTAATCAAAAGTTCAATGGTAAACGCGATTAGTAATGTTTAGGTTTTTTTTTTGTTTCTTTTTTTTTTTTTTGGTATGTGATTCATTTTGGTTTTCCTTGAGTTTGTTTTGAGAGTCAATCCTAGGAGTTAATGACTCTCAAATAAATAAATTATACAGTTGAAATTAATGGTTTTCAGACCATAAATATAATACTCAAGCTGCTGATAAAGACATATGACAGGTTTTTGTAAGGATATTGATGTCATAAGGATGTATGTTTTTTTGTTTAGACTATTTTAAATTGCAAAGAAAAGCATACCCCTTTTTCTAAGAAGAAAACAATTGCAAAGAAGCAAGATCCTTTTCTTCTCTACTTTTTAGAGCTCTAGTAATATATTATTTCCTATACTTTTCAATAATTCTGGAAGCAAAGAGGACTAAGAAGTTTTTGTGTTATGTATAGTGATGGAATTTTAGACGGGTCGTCTGCGACCGCCTGAAAAAATTGATTTTGAACTCAACCCTCGATCCGACCCGCCCGAAAAAAAAAAAAAGTAACAGAAAAATCCATGTGTTGTGTTCACTTTACATATAATAGGCCATGTGGATTGAGGATTGTTAATTGAATAATAAAAAATAAATAATTGGCAGGGAATAGAATGATACATAACCAATAATGAACCCTGGGATCGTAGAGAAACTATTTGCAATGCAAAAAAAAAAAAAAAAAAAAAAAAACCCCAAAAAAAAACCCAAAAAAAACCCAAAAAAAACTCAAAAAAAACCCAAAAAAAAAACCATAAAAAA
The DNA here is from genome assembly GCF_000414095.1 of Morus notabilis. Lineage (NCBI taxonomy): Eukaryota > Viridiplantae > Streptophyta > Magnoliopsida > Rosales > Moraceae > Morus > Morus notabilis. The sequence goes on from NW_010362300.1 coordinate 610,884, forward strand.
ACCACAAAAAAAAAAAAGCGAGTGAAACATGAAAAGGTAGTTTTATTAATTATTTGTTTAAAAATTGCGATTTGAATTGCGCATACATTGAAAATGTGGCTTCGGTGGATCTCATCTCAGGTATGAGCTTGGATTATTATCACAGACAAACAAATTACGGTCGCGTCCTTCAAGGAACTAAAATTAGGTTTGCCAAGAGTAAATTCAGGAAAACAATATGATATCCCCCACCAATAACATTAACTAATTATTGTTTTTGGTTGAAAATTTTACTGAATTAAATCTGCAAGATCTCTATTCTACCTAATTTTTTGCACCAAAAACAAAAAAATAAAATAAAATAAAATACTTATTTTGTTGCTCTTTCCAAAATTATTAATGTTTAACTTAATCACATTGTACAACATAATTGCCTGATATTTAAACATCATTACACGACACTATGTTATTAATCAAAAGACGTTCAATAGTAAACCTGATTACTGATGTTAAATTTTTTTCTAATACAAAACGATATTGAATCTGTAATCTCCCTCTAAACACCAATCAAAACTACGGAATGGTCTTAGGCAGTTTTTTTTTTTTTTTAAAAAAAAAAAATTTATGTGGTTTGTTTCGGTTTGTGATTTGAGTTCGTTGATAGTCAATCCTAGATGTTGTTTGGTTGGGGGATTCGTTTTCTAATTTGAATCATGGTTCGTGGTTCGTTACAGTATTTTCTCTCACAAAAAATACACGTAAATTGAAAATAATTCAAATCACATGGTTCTAATCCATGAACCAAACGTAATACTCTATAATAAATACATTATAAAATTAAAATTGATTGTTAAATGCTCCCTTCTGAGGTGCAGACCACAATGCACAAGCTGATAAAGACAATATAACAAGTTTTTGTTAGGAAATTTGTCGTCATATGGATGTATGCTTTTTTGTTAGACTGTTTAAAATTACAAAGAAAAAAAATCTTAAAACCACAAAATAAAAGAAAAAACAAATGCAAAGAAACAAGATCCGTTTCTTCACTACTTTTTAGAGTTCTAGTAATATTATATTATTTCCTATACTTCCCAATAATTCTGGAAGCTCAGAGGACTAAAGAATTTTCTGTGTTATGTATTCCCAACAAAACAAGAATTAAAAAAAAAAAACCATGTGTTGTGTTCAATTATATATAAATAGACCATATGGGTTGGGGACGGTTAATGGAATAATAATAATGCAAAAAAAAAAAAATTAGTAGGCAATAGCATGATACATAACCAATAATGAACACCTAGATCATAGAGAAAATATTTGCACTAAAAATAACTAAGGAAAAAGGCAAGTGAAACGTGAAATGATTAGTGTAGAAATAATGTTTTCTTTTGTATGATCTAATTACCATGAGATGGAAAATAATACATATATATATATGTATATGTTAGTTTATCAATCCATCTTAAAAATTTAAGTTGTTAGGAGGTGTGTCAATAATAGTTTAATACTTTAACACTCCTCCTCACGTGTGGGCTGGACAATAGACAATCGTGTGAGTAAATTAACGAAAATAGTAGGAAATAGGCCAATATAAAAAGCTTAAGAAAATATATAGGCCAATTTTTAGTTATAGAAATTAATAGGTCATAACTTGTCAAGCTATGGTTCATAACCAGCTAAGTTATGGATGAACTTGTCATGTTATGGTTCATAACCAGATAAGTTATGGACAATAACTTGTCAAGTTATGGTTCATAACCAGATAAGTTATGGACGAAAACAGTAATTTGGTCTATTTATTAATTTATGTAAACTATTGGCCTATTAATTTTAATTCATCTCAAATTTTAGCCTATTTCCCTCTTTCTCCCGTAAATTAATTGAAAAGCCCAACATGTGAATATTTAAGTCTGAGATATATTAAAGACCCAACACATGATGACAATTTAAATGGGAATAAAGAGTGCAATTACGTGAATTTGAACTCAGGACCTCCCACTCTGATACTATGTTAATTTACCAATTAATTCTAAAAGCTTAAGCTATTAAGAGGTGGGCCAATAATAATTTAATACTTTAACAGTGTATATATATATATATATATATGTGTATATATATATTGAGACTTGTAGGAAATGGAAAATTTTGTTGCCATAGCATAGCTATCAGAAATTGGACAAACCCTTCAAACCAAAATTGTTTTTTTGGCCATTTTGTGGGCCGTCACTTCATTTTTACGCCAACCAATATTCCAATTGATGGCATCCAACCAAACCAATATATGGGTTTTGGAAGAGACTTTCCATTTAAGATTCAAAGATCACAATATGGCCATATTAGTCTAGAATGTGACTGAAAGGGACATTACCCATATTTATCATATTTTATTGATGTAAGCTCATCACCTCTTAATTTGCATTTTAGTTATCAAAAGAAATCCTTATTTTCCTGTTCATTATTTGCTCTACAAAACGTTGCCCCACCACAATATGCTAAAGACTAAAGTTTAAGAGTGACATTTAGTATTGGGCAAAGGAGATAAATACCTCTTAATTACACGCGTCTAGATTTTCACATTTTACTCTTATTAATATCCTTTTAGTCAAACAACTATATTAGTCAAAATAGTATTAATTAATAGTAAGAGATAAAAATCAATACTCATGCACTCTTAAGAGCAAGTTTAGGCCCCGTTCATTTCGCTAATTCGAGTTTAGAATTCGAGTTTTGCTACAGTAAGAAACTCTCACAAACAATCACATCTAACTTTTTTGCTACAGTAAAAAGCTCTCACATAAAATCATATCTCAACTCGAATCAACAAAATGAACGGAACCTTAGTAATTCTCTAACATTTACAAAAACAACAACAACAACAACAACAATAATAATAATAAAAAATGATATTTAGTAAGTATTGAGTTCTGTTTAAACTAATTTCCCATAACTAGCAAAAAAAAAAAAAAAAAAAAAAACTTATTTCTCAAAATTGTAATTTGCATGTATTTGTTTAACAGTTCTCAAAATCAAGCATACTCACTATCATAGCTTTTGTTTATGGATTCAAAGAAGAAACAACTCCATAAGAACATAAGAACAGATATATCATGTACAGCAATGGGTTGCTACTTTCGGTAACTTGGACACTAACTAATTGTGGGCTAATCATTCTATAAAGTACAAATGATATTTAAAGGTGTCATTTTACGCAGTTAATGAATAAGATTAAAACAGAGTAGACCAAGTCAGGATTTATCGGAGCCAATTTTTTTAATCAATATTATATTAATATTTATAGATTTAATAAAATTAAATATTTTATTTTTTAAAATCTAAATAGTTGGCCCAATTAAATATAGAGAATGATTAATTTATATGGGCCAAGTCTAATTTATACATATATTTATTATATTAAAATTAAAACTATTATATTAAAAACAAAGAAAAAAAGGCTAAGGGGGGAGATTGTAGTTATGTTTCTCATGAACTTGTTAAATATGACTTGGACTATGTGACTTTACACTCTTTGAATGTTAGTTAACGAAAGTATGAGCTACGTTCTTTTTCATTCCACATGTGGTCCCAATAAATTATCCAGTGAGTGTTTGGCTGTTTTTCTTGAGCAAAACGATTAAAATGATATAGAGGGTGACATTTCCAACATAAAATTTAACAAAATAATAATAATAAAGTTGAGTTGTGACGTACCCAAATAATTCTAGAGAGGTAATATATTTTTATGTTTTAAATGAATCCCTCACAAAATGAATTGTCCATAGACAACGTATACACAAATAAAACTGACTCAAACTTAAGATCTTATCGATAATGAAAACGAATAACCTTATTACCCTACTAATTAATGACAACTAGTATTAAAAACATTGTTCCATTACACGCTTTATAGTTTATATATCGAGAATCAGTCATTGATCGACATTTTATTGTTAGAAAAAATTACATATGTCTAATGATGTATCACCGTTGTTAATGTATCCATTATGTTCTTCACTAAGATAAACTGTAATAGTTTTATATCTATTTTTATTTCTTCTTCATTTTTTTTATAAAAAATATACATATATATATATACATATATATATCTGTGTTTATTTCAAAGAAAAAAGTTACGTGACGCGAGGTGTTCGTCAAGTCCTTTTATTTTTTCTTTCCTGGAGTCGATTCTTCAACAAAGATCTAATAATTACAAGAATTGTCTCAAATCCAATTAAGTCAGTTTGATAAAGATAACTTTTTTTTTTTTCATATTTTTGTATAACACCATGCGTTTATGTATATAATACTCAGTTTATTTAAGCGTAATATTTAAAAAAATATATAATTAAACACGTATAACATTGAGTATTACACTTAAATAAATTACATGTTACACATATATAGAATTAATGTTACACGAGAATATAAGAGAATTAAATTTGCCAGATTGTCCAGCTGGTTACCTTTACGACTTTGCCTAATTATATATGTTTCAAGTACATCACTATAGTGTGTAAATTTCTAACAATAAGGTAGATTAGGACTTACGAGATCCGTCGACCTATGACATAAAAATACAATTTGCATCTTGAAATTAATACAATAATTACATCCTTCTTCCATCAAGAAAAATTTACACCCCTTTTTTTTGGAAAAAAAAAATGAAATAACTGCATCCTACAACCATCTACTTGTAAACAAAAGATTCATGATATTTAGGAGACGTTTAATTCATTGATTAAAATCATGAGATTAGAATCATTTTTTATTTACGTGTATTTTTTGTGAGAGAAAACACTGTAGCGAACTATGAATTATGATTCAAATCTTGTATAAATCTTCCAACCAAACGTCCCCTTAATATTTTTATGGTCTGAACAATACATTTTTTTTTTTTTTTTGAAATGAGTTACTTCAAATGTCAAAAAAAAAAAAAGACAAAATGAGTGTTTCTAATAAGACAGCCATACCCTCAATGTTAATTTATAATTGTTAGATCTATTTAAAATTAAATCAGATCAAAAAAATAAATAAAATAAATAATTTTTAATATTAATCTGGCAATTAAAAATAAAAAATTATCAATAATTTATTTCTCAACAAGCTTATATATATTACAACAATAATACGCAGGAAAAAAAAATGAAATTCCCATCTAAGAAATTAAAAATCACTATATATGTAACCGCAAATCTGTATCATCATTTGACAGAGAAAAAATGATTTGGCTACAACATTTTATACAGATTATTAATTGCTCATATTAGTTCAAGGTCTCAATCAACATTTGGTGATAACTGATTAATCAACTTCCCTGGAAAATCCCGTTCAATTAAAAATAATAATTGGAAAATGGGTCCCATTGCCAAGTTAGAGAGAGAGAGGAGTTACAACTCAGCTAAATGCAACTCTTTGCTTTGTTTTTTTTTTTTTTTTTTTTTTTTTTGGAAAGTATTAAAGTAATGCAACTCTTTTTTGATTTTCATGTTCTCACAATTTTTATTTTACTAGCTGGTATTTAGTCTCAATCATTCACTGAGGCCCCACATCAAATGCGTACAGACAAAGAAGAATACTATGACTAACAATCAGAATTTTCAATAATCATGCATTTGCAAAATAAGCCTAAATGACAGCCTTAGTTAGTGGATATAAACACAAAAATTTTGCTTGTTATTGTCTAGTGTCTACTTAATGTTATCATTCATTTAGCAACATGATATGCTAAAAGAATTATAGAAAGATTCTTTACAGTAGAGTATGTTATTTTACTTTATCAGTGAGAATAATTTATTTTTTAATAGTTAGATTTATACATGTTCGTATTAAAAATTTATAGCGCGCCACAAGAAATTGCTCCTACTACAGATTTAACAGTTGAAAAATTAATCTAACCGTAAAAACACAATTTCCACCAATATAACAAAATAGCTTACTCCACCGTATATACTTCTAAAAATAGATTATGTTGTATGTCATTAAAATCTAACAATTTTACATCAAAGTTATGTCTCTCTCTCAAAAAATTTTATTGCTATTGTCTAGTGTCTACTTAATGTTATCATCCCTCTAGCAACATGATATGCTAAAAGAATTATAGGAAAAAAAAAATTTCTTTATGATGGAGCATGCTATTTTGCTCCACCGGTGAGAATAGTATAATTTTTTAACAGTTAAATATGTGCAGGTTCGTATTAAAAATTTATAGCGCGCCATATAGAATTGTTCATATTATAGATCTAGCTGTTGAAAAATTAATCTTAACAGTAAAAATACAGCTTCTACTGATTGAGCAAAATAGTTTGCTCCACCGTAAATACTCTTAAAAAAAATATGTTGTATGTCATCAAAATCTAACAACTTTACATTTATATCATCTAGTCTCTCTCTATCTTTGTTGATTTGATATTTTACTAGAATACTCTCCGAATATCAGAGTCAGTGATCTCTAGTCATCTTTATAGAGATAAAGATAATTTAGTAGAATATTAAAAATATCTTACCATAATATTTTTTGGTGAATTATGTGACATAATTTAAATTTATGCCATTGAAACATATATGTAAAGATATCTTTTGAGTGACATTTTTATATTTCTCCCGAAATGTACAGAGAACTAAGAAAGCACAAATCCTATATTTTCAGATCTGTTCAATAGGGGAGGAGTTTAGATTTTATTAGACTTATCCTTGATTTATTCTTGCTATGCCCAGATGATGAATATTTTTCAGTTGAGAAATACGTTTGTTAAGCAAATAATAAATTAGATATCCACCCTTATTAGGTGTATCTTACTGTCTATTGCACATTGGCACTAACTGGCTTTTTATGATTAAACAAAGTTGAATCTAAGCCAACAACTGAGAGAGAGAAGAGAGAGAGAGAGAGAGAAGAGAGAGAGAGAGAGAGAGAGAGAGAGAGACTTAAGCTCGGCTCAACTTAGAGCATTTTTAAGCCAACTTTTTTTTTGGGGTAATTCATTTCATTTTTAAGCCAATTTTATGCACAATTATTCTAACCGAAGCATATTCCCCTTATTCTGCATGTCTAGAGGCTGCAAGTTGAGGTTTTTCCCAACCATAAAGGAAAAAAAAAAAGAGTAAAGATTACTCTTTTTTATTTCATAATAATAGATAGATGCTGAAAAATGCTACACGTAATTTTTATTATTATTATTTTTTTTCAATTTTGAGTGCATTATAAATGGTTATTTGGTGGATGCTAAGGTCCCTTCTTTTATGTTATGATTTTGAGTTTGAGTCGATGTAAGCAGTATATATGTGGACAACCCAATTTTGAGATATGTATGTCACGCACAGTGTCCTCTCTAAAGTTATCTGGGTATATTGCTCTCTCACTTTCGAACTTTTTTAAAAAATCTTGCTTATTTTGCAAATTGATGAAATTTGAGAAACTACAAGTTTTTCTTTTTCCAATATTGATTTGAGTTTCATGGCTTGTTTCTCCACAACCAAAATATGACGACAATTGTTTATATACAAAAATAATCTTTTAGTATATGTTGGGATTTCGGTTTGATAATTGCCATTTTCGAATTTGATAAATTTTAGGTGTTGGGATTATTTTGAGAATGATCTGATGATTGGTTTGATTGAAGATTGATTCATTGTCATTTTGGAAACTGTTTATAGTCATTCATTATGATATGACTTGGTGAATGTTAACTTTTAGTCATTTTTGGTAAGTTGAAATTTGATGGAGTAATTGATATGGAGAAGTGATTGTGTTGGGCTATTCGAATCTATCATATTTCAGAGACATACGTCCAGTTTCATGTGCTCTAATATGGGAAGATTTCAAGAATCAAAATTGTTGGCTTTCGGTTCCGTCTTCACAGCATTATTGCAAGCTCGTTGAGCAAGCCCATTAGGTAGTTGCAAGTTTATAGGCGTCATACTTAGAGAGAGAGTCTCGGGATGAGTAAGTTCATTTGAGTTGTAACATTATTTACTTAGTGGATTGTTCATCATCTGAGCGTGGCCCTGCGAAGTAGGTAGTTACCGAACCGTGATACTAACTTTCTTATGTCTATTTACTATTTCACGTGTTTCTTATATTTGTTGCAATAAATTTAACAAAAAACTTGGCATAGAGACTTAACCAGTAATAACAGTATAGGCCTACTTTTACTGTTGTTTTTGTTTTCTTCACTTCAAAATAATATTGATGCGTGAATTTATGCTCGCAATTGCACAAGTCACCTCAAGTAATAAAGTGTAAATAAGAGTGTCGATCCCACGAGGAATGTGTTTAATTTTCGTTAATTACTGAAATTGATCGGCTCTAAGATTATTTAAACGGCTGGAACAAGTAACGAACAAAGGAAAGTAATAAAAATAATAACTAAAAGAAATAACTAAGTAATAAAAATGTAATTTAGAGATGAGGATCGAAGGGAACTTTGATGATAATAAAGTGGCTAGAGGCTTTGATCTTTCTCTACTAAGCTATGCTGATATCCAATTCCTAGGCTCGTCAATTTATTTCACTCATTAGTCTAGGTTTTCGAAAATAATTTTACTCCCTCTTCCGAGTGCTGAATAAAACAGTATGCAAAACTAATTAAGTAATATCCCTATTAGCCTAATTGAATCAAGCATCTATTAAGCAAACCTAATCTTGACTACCTGAATTAATTGGCCTCCCAAACTCAATTAACTCTAGTTGTATTTTTCAAATCCCAACATGTGAAAGTAACTCTCTCGAGCCTAAATCCACACATTTATATCTCTAATTTATGAAAACACAAATTAGAACAATTAATATAGAGAAACACAAATGAATTGAAGTGAAAATCACATTAACAGGCACTTAGAATATTCAAAGCATAACAACGTTAAAACTACATTAAGCCCCTAGCTCTAGGGTTTAGCTAGAACAAGACATTAAGAATCTTAAGGAGAGAGAGAGAGAGAGAGAGAGAGAGAGAGAGAGAGAGAGAGAGAGAATGAAGAACTAGACGTCAATCAAGCTCTGCAAGCTTCAATCTTCCTTTGGATCTTCAAGTAAGCCCTTGAATCCTTGTATTCTTCTCTTTAAGGTTATCGGTTTTTGGGTCTCCAAAGAGCCCCTTATCTCAACACATTTCCTTTTTATACCTCTTCAAAATCAGTACAAAAGAGGCCTTAAAATGATTACAGTACGTATGGAGGCGTTGCAGCGGATCATTTTTCCACTGCAGCGCCGCTTAGGGCAGGAAACCCGCTGCAGCAGGAGTCTAACTTTGAGGAGGACTTTCACCTTCTATATAGCCGAATTAGTTTTTAGTGTCTCATGAAAGTTGTAGCTCTATCTCTTATCTTTCCAACACCACTAAGATCACCTCCTTTGGACTTCAGATAAGAGAGTTATGCTCCAAATACTAAAATATGTTCCAAAGTCAAATTTTCGCTCCTTTTATTCAATTTTAACTTCAACCTACAAAAACAAAATAAAAACAGATTAAACTAACAAAAATACTTAAAAACTTATAAATACACAAGCTGAAAAACACTTGATTTACGAATAAAATACTCACTCATCAAATATATCCACAATTAATAAGTTGACTGATAAAACTTATTTTCACAATAAATAACCAAAATTGTCCATGTGACTTTTTTCCACTACAAAACAAATGTCCATATGACTTGTAAGTAGTAAAGAGAAATCGCCATTTTATCATTTTCTTATTCTCTTTTTTCCCCCTTAGTTCTCTTATTACATGCCAACCAGTTTTCCTATAAAAATATACAATATAATTATGAACCATTTTATTTTTAAGAATAAAATCATTTTAGTACTCTTTGTTATAGTAAAATATCTTATTGATACTCTGTGTTTGTAATAATATTAAAATAATATATTTACATTTAAAAAAAATGTTCTTTTAGTAACTGAAAGTCTAAACTAGCATCTACATTAATTAAATAGAAATTAACAATTTTAAAATATTTTCTGAAAATATTTTAACTTATTTTATTTTTTTAACTTTAAATTGTTTTAAAGCATCTTCAAATTTTTTTTAATTATTAGTTTGTCGATAATAAGTAAGAATGTTTCTTTACGGGTGGAAGTATTATTTTTATATTATTAAAAATACAGGGTACTCACAAGATGTTTCACTATAACAGAAGGTACCAAAATAACTTTATTTTTTATTTTTATTATAACCGTATCACTCTATTCTTATAATTATAATATAGAGGAAATTTTGGAGGAAATATTTCTATTAAGAGTAATGCTAAGAATAGCAACTCTAATCTGAATGACAACTCATAAGTTGATACAAAAATTAAAATGGCCCGTTCGGTTCACTAATTTGAGTTTTTAATTCGAGTTGAGATGTGATGTTGTGTGAGAGCTTTTTACTGTAGCAAAAAAGTTATATGTGACTGTTTCTGAGAGCTTTTTACTGTAGCAAAACTCGAATATGCGAAAAGAACGAAGCTTTTTTCCTTAGTATCATTCGTCCACATATGTATTATGATTGAAAGAAAACGTAAAATAATGATTTATGTTTCTTTTTTTCATTTTATTATTCTCACTGGTATCTCTGAATTTTAGGGTCATTTTTTATTTGTCCTAAAATCTTAAAAACATTTTACCCATTGAATTTTAATTTAATTCCACTTAACTCTTTATATGTTAGAATTTTTGTTAAAAACAATAGAAAAGGAGGCAGTACGATCACATGGTATTTCTACTAGACACTTAACCCCTTTTTTTCAATATGTTGTAAACATAAATTTTAACAAAAGGGTTAAGTAATTGAAAATTCATGTGGTAAAGTGAGAGTTTCATAAGTTTAGAGTATAAACTAGGAATGACTTTAAAGTTCAGGAGAAAAAATAAAATTAAAAATTCAGGTGATAAATTGAGAGTTTTAAAAATAAAAATAAAAAATAAACTAGAAATGACCTCAAAATTTAAGTGCACCTATAAAATTAACCATTTTTTTTTATTATTTTTATGAACGTTGGAAGAGGTACGGTAAGAGGAAAAGGAACTAATAAGTAATAGAAAGTTTTTTAAAAAAAAGTGAATAAAGTATTTTTTTTGAAATGAAATGAGAAAAGAAAAAAGAAAAAAAAAGTATTTCTAGCACTATTAGTCCTTGGACGATAGTATTGTAACAATTCGTTCCCAAAATTGTTTAGAGAATTTTGATTTTAGCACTATTCAGAATCAGAATTATTTTCGATTTACGCGTATTTTTTTGAGAAAAAATACTGTTACGAGCCACAAACTATGACACAAATTCTCATACTAATTACCCTCTAAATTATATTGATGGTCTTTTCAATTTTTTAGTAGATGATACTTTAGTGTTTTTCTTTTTTTAATTTTAGTAAAATAATCCCTCAATTCTTAATTTGTTTGCATTTTAAGGTTTTCTGTAAGGTTTCGTAACTTTTGACTCGTTCATTTCGTAGATTTGAATTTTCAATTCGAGCAAAAATGTGATATTTTCTGAGAGTTAACTGTAGCAGAAAAAGTTAAATGTGACATTTTTTAAGAGTTTTTAAGTGTAGAAACTTAAAATTAAAAACTCGAATCGGTGAGTGAAATGAACGAGGCCTTAATGATTCTGACCAGTAAATTTGCCCCTTTTTGAATGAAAAGACCTAAATAGCCTCAAACCTTAAAAAAGGACCGAACCTCTAAAACAAAAACAACCTCTATTCCCGCCCGCACTCACACCAACTATCATCGCCTGCCGCCTAATCTTCTCTTTCTCCCCATGCCACCGCTGGATCTTTGTTCTCTCTTTCTCTCCTTCTACTTCAAGTTTTTTTATTTTTTTATTTTTTTATTTTTTTGATTATCGTTTAAGTCTGCAGATTTGAGATTTCTATTTTTGTTTTTTACTTTATTTTTTTTAATTATAAGTTATTATTGCTTTACTAATATACCCTCTTATATTGGAGCACATGATATATTCTGTTAATAAAGTGATGGAGGGAAAACCTTAAATTGCAAATAAATTAAGAGTTGATGGATTGTTTTGTTAAAATTAAAAAAAAAATAGGAATTAAAATGTCACTTACTAAAAAATTAAGAGATTACGAATGCAAATTACTCAATTTTTAATTTTGATTGATTGTACTCCAAATTTTAGTTTTCTGACAGTTTAATCCTTACCACTAAAATTGATGAAGTATATAAAATTTAATAGAGATAACAACGCCTCTTTGTTGCATACTACCAATAGTTATATAAAAATATATTATATTAAATGCAAAATGTTGTATTTTTCTTAAGAATTTTTTAGCGACAATAAAAAGAACGTGATAATCTCTACTACATTTTAAAAATCCTTATTTAGCGTCAAAAACTAAAATTTCCAAAAATCAAAATAAGCAATAATTTCCCAAAATACAAATTTTGTGGAATAAAATGTTACAATACTAATACATGGTACAATATGCATTTCCTAATGGTCTAAGATATGGACTAAAAAGTGCTCTTAGGGCATGTTTGGTGCATTATATTGTATTGTATTGTATTGTATTGTATCGTATAGTATTGTATTGCATTTTATAATTTTTATACAATACGGTGTTTAGTTTGTGGTATTGTTAAACATTATACTATTTTAACTATTGTAATCTATTCACTAATTAGTTTGTAATAAGGTAAAATTTAGGCCTAATCGTAATCTAATTCAACTCTAATCTCGACCCAAACCCAACATTTTGAGGAAGCAAGGGAGAAAGTAGAGTTGCTATATAGGGGTCTTTTTGTAAAAAAAATTGAAAAAGGTCAAATTGTAATTTTTAAAAATTAAAGGGCAAAAAGATAATTTTAAAAAAGTTGAGGGGTCAAAAATATAATTTTATAAAAATTGAGGGATCACAACATACTTTTTAAAAGTTTAGGGGTCAAAATATAATTTTTGAAAAGCTTATGGGTCAAAATATAATTTTTAAAAATATAAACCCAACATCATTTCGGTCCCGAAACTCGACCCCAACATCAGCCCTAAAACCCAATCCTGAGCCTTGATATTTGTGAAATAATTTATATGTTTTATATATGATATTTTAAGTTAAATTGCATAATACGATTTTTTTCATATTAAATATCACACTTCGTATTGTATTAATTTTAAATATCGTATTAAATTATCAATGTATAAATATCACAAAATATTATATTATTATTAAACAATATAATACATAGTGTTTATATGATGTACCAAATATGTCTTAAGGATCAAAACTGTGCATATACGTATTAATAATTTATAATACAATATACTAGTCTTACTCCATATTAGACTATTAAAAAATTAATCAAATAATTAAAGCATAATTCTTACTATATGGAGTAAAAATGCATGTCCCATCATAATTTTACACAATAATAAGTATTTTTCTTGTAGCACTTCCTTCTAGATAGGGCCGATTCTTAATCGTTGTGTCTGATGAATATCACGTCAGATTAAATTTAAAAATAAGGAATATGCAAAACAGATGGTTTATATATATATATATATATATAACGATTGAAAACAGTAATTCATATTTTGACGGCTTATAAATCTCTCAATAATAACCAAAAAAAAAAAAAAAAGCAAAAGCAAAGCTGAAGCCAAGTTGAAGCCGAGCCGAGCCGAGCCGAGCCGAGCCGAGAAGCTCTATGGGCTCATAAATTGTCGGTCGTCCAATTAGACTCTTGACGGTGAGGCTATTATTTCACCAAAGCTTCCCTTTCACAGTCCTGACTTTCTCTCTCCTCCAGTATCTAACGTAACACTCTTCTATTAAGACACACACAGAATATATAGGACTGGGAGAGAGAAAGAGAAAATACGGGAAATTTATATCTATATCTTCCCCTTCTCTCTCTCTCTCTCTCATAAGCTTTTTGGTAAGCTTCTTTCTTCTTCTTCTTCGCTTCCGTTTCACGAAACCAATTGATGCTCCAAACTCCCTCCATTTCTCTCTCTCTCCTCTCTCAAGGTCAGTTTCTCTCTCTATCTCTATTGCATTCATATGAACTTTGTTGAATCTCTTCGAAATCTGAGACCAGATTCATACATTTCGTTTGATTCTTGTGCTTTCATTTGCGATTTTTTTCTTCTTCTGTTCGACTCTTCGCTGAAAAGCTGAAGGCTTTGATTTGATTGAGCTCGATCTTCTCCGGATTCGCCGTAATGACGTCAAATCTGTCGGAACTTTGTAGTTTTCCATGAATGTGATTGAATTGAGTTTCGTTTTCGTGAGAGAAATGGTTGAATTTCTCTTTAATTGAGTTTCGAGCTTGAAAAAATTACGTTTTTTCATTTTCGTTCTTCTTCAATCAAACAGAGCATATTTGAGTTCGTCTTAGGTAGAATAATTGAACTTTGTTATCTTATTGATTGTACTCATTGGATTTAGCTCTGCGAATTCCTTCAATAATTTTATTTCTTCCAATTTATTTCAGATTGGATTGTTTTGTCTGTAATGGTGACTTAAGCTTTACTAGGATAGTCTGATCTGCATCTGACTGTGGTGGAGTGGAATTCTCGTTTGTGAATTTGTGTTTGTTCTTTGGCAGGAGGGGTTTGACTGATGCTTTGGACGGTGTCTCTGAGGTAGATCTGGAGAACGGCAAGTAAGCCTCTCGCTTGATTTGATCAGGATTGTGAAGCGAAGCGAAGCTGGCGACGACAACGCTGTCTTGGAGGCTTGCCAGCAATGGCAGCAGCCTTGCCACTAATGATTTGGTGCGTGTTTTACACTTTTGTCTACGCTTTTCACATGGATTTTCGTGTTTTTTTACTTTTTTTGATTTGTGGCTCGAGTGAGAAAAGGAGTGGGGGTGGGGAAGTTTGTTTGTAGGGCGATCATAAATAAACTAATTTGCGAGGATGGAATGAAGCTGTAATAGTCTCTTGGTGGGTGTAGATGTGGGATGAATCTGATCCCGCTGGCCCTGCTTCTATCAATATGTATGGATTTTTCTTCAGTTTGGCATGGTTGTGATTATTTGGACCATAAATCTACATGGCTGTTGAAATTTTGGGTTTCGGAAATGACTCTTTGGAAGCTATAGAGATCTCGAAAATTCTGGTTTTATATGTAGTTTTCTCCTATTTGTTTACGGACTTATGTTGGATTTATATACTAAAATGAAAATATATATTTATATATATAAACAGTGAATCATGTTATACAGGAAAAAAAATAGGTACACTAAAACAAATAAGTTTAAGCCTTTCCATTGAGCAGATGCACAATGCCGGTGCAAGATCCATTGAAAAAAGGAAGAAATAAGAATAAAAAGCCTACACTGCTGGATGAACAGTGCCAAAGCTGCTAATATTGACTTAATGCAGCTAAAGTAGCTGAACTTCTCGATAGTGCCACTACTTGGGTTGCAATTATATGACTTGCACACACGTGATCCCCCTAATAGGTTATTGAGATGCGTTCTTATAAGAATATCAAATTGTTATTCTTTTTATTTCTAGGTTGGATAGTAAGGGAATGAAATTTATACATATAATATATGTATATATATATATATATATGTTTATACTCTTTTGTATGCTGAATTTACTTTTTACCTTCGTTACTGTGCGTTCTAACATGGAATTCTTGTTAAGTTAGGAATATGTTGGCCACATGTATTCCGGATATCTCTGGTGTTTTCTTTATTTTCATGTTTTTACTTTGTGGCTCTCTATCATTACATCATTTAAATATCATCTCTAGTTCCTTTACTTGAAAAGTTTATGGATATTCATGTGTATGTTAATGCATACGGTCTTATGGTTGCAGGAAAGAAATGGTGATATGAAAGTTCAAGATTCGGAGCCTCCAACTCCACTTTCTGTAGCAAAGATGGGGTCAAGGTCTGTTTAAACCTTATCATATGCAAATGATTTTTTTCTTAATTTACAGAAAAAATCGTTCGACAACCTGCTAGTTGTTTTTACTTGACTGTTGTTAAGCTGATTTCTAGTAATTCTCATGGTTTTTGGACCAAGCATATTCCATAATTTGAGCGAACTTCAACGTTGAATAGGATTAAATATCTTAGGGGTCTTTCTAAGCCAGTTCCTCCGCATCATTTTCCTGTTTATAATGAAGAGTTCCTTTATATTATGCTATGGTGTATACATTGCATTTGGTTGCTTAGACAAAACTTTAACTAACTTAAAGGTCCCATCTCTTCTTTTAGCAAAGTAGTTTAACGACTTAAAGGAATAATCTGAGGGAGGGATACATTAAAATTCCAACTAAGGGACACTAAGTAGTTTGAAAGAATATACTTATAATTTTCCAGGTATATTACCTTCATGGTATTTCTTCTAGAAGCTGTTAAGAAGTGAGACTAGGATAAAACACGTCCTCGAATTATTAAGCAATTTTTACATCTATATACTTAAGGTACCCTTATTCTTGCTGGCCGTGGTTCTCATTTTGTTGACGTGAATCCTGTGATTACTGTATTCTATTTCAATTACCTTTGCTTCTTATTTGTTATTTTGTTGTTTTAGTTATGCTACACTCTGTCAACCTAGGGGGTTGTGTGGGTTGACAACCATTTAATTAAGGAATTGATTAATATATACTTCAGTCAATGTTGATAAGTCGCTTACCAAGTTCTGCCAATATTGTGTTCTAAAGCAGCAAGATCTCGCTATGTATATCTGACATTCTCAAATTGTTTGCAGAGACCGCAGTAGCATGGAGGATCCAGATGGGACCCTGGCAAGTGTTGCCCAATGCATTGAGCAGCTACGTCAGAGTTCTTCATCTGTACACGAGAAAGAGTATTCATTGAAGCAGTTGCTGGAACTTGTTGATACGCGTGAAAATGCTTTCAGTGCTGTCGGATCTCATTCTCAAGCTGTTCCAGTTCTTGTTTCTCTTCTCCGATCAGGATCACTTGGAGTGAAGATACAAGCTGCTACTGTTTTAGGCTCTCTGTGTAAGGAGAATGAACTGAGGGTAAAAGTCTTGCTTGGTGGATGTATTCCGCCACTGCTTGGTTTGCTCAAGTCTAGCTCAGCAGAAGGTCAAGTTGCTGCAGCAAAGACCATCTATGCTGTTTCTCAAGGTGGTGCTAGAGATCATGTTGGGTCAAAGATTTTTTCAACTGAAGGAGTTGTGCCAGTGCTTTGGGGGCAGCTGGAAAATGGTAATTTGGTTGATGGCTTGTTGACTGGGTCACTAAGAAACCTTTCAAGCAGCACGGAAGGATTCTGGACAGCAACATTACAAGCCGGAGGAGTTGATATACTAGTGAAGTTGCTGAAAACTGGAGAGTCGAGCACTCAAGCTAATGTGTGCTTTCTTCTTGCATGTGTGATGAAGGAGGATGCGTCTGTTTGTTCTAAGGTGCTAGCTGCAGAGGCTACGAAACAACTTCTCAAGCTATTGGGGCCTGGTAATGAAGCTTCCGTCAGAGCAGAAGCTGCAGGTGCTCTTAAATCTCTCTCTGCTCAGTGCAAAGAAGCGAGGCGGGATATAGCTAATTTTAATGGTATTCCTGCTCTCATAAATGCTACAATAGCCCCTTCAAAAGAATTCATGCAGGGTGAGTATGCTCAAGCGTTGCAGGAGAATGCGATGTGTGCTTTAGCAAACATTTCTGGTGGTTTATCATATGTCATCTCAAGTCTTGGTCAAAGCCTTGAATCATGTACTTCACCTGCCCAAGTTGCTGATACCTTGGGGGCTTTAGCTTCGGCTCTTATGATATATGATAGCAAAGCAGAATTAACCAGAGCATCAGATGCTCTGGCTGTTGAGCAGACTTTGCTTACACAGCTAAAACCTCGCCTACCATTTCTTGTGCGGGAACGGACTATAGAAGCCCTTGCCAGTTTATATGGGAATCCAATACTCTCAACTAAACTTGCAAATTCCGATGCAAAACATTTACTTGTTGGTTTGATTACAATGGCAGCAAAGGAAGTTCAGGATGAGCTTGTAAGAGCTTTGCTTACACTTTGCAATAATGACGGCAGTCTATGGCGTGCACTGCAGGGCCGTGAAGGGGTTCAGCTATTGATATCTCTTCTTGGACTTTCATCTGAACAGCAACAAGAATGTGCAGTTGCGCTTCTTGGTCTGTTGTCTAATGAAAATGATGAGAGTAAATGGGCTATTACTGCTGCTGGTGGCATACCTCCACTTGTTCAGATTCTGGAGACCGGATCCGTGAAAGCTAAGGAAGATTCAGCAACAATCCTTCGGAACCTGTGCAATCACAGTGAAGATATTCGTGCTTGTGTTGAAAGTGCTGATGCTGTTCCTGCACTTTTATGGCTTCTGAAGAATGGAAGTGCGAATGGGAAAGAAATTGCAGCAAAGACTTTGAATCATTTAATCCATAAATCTGATACTGCAACTATTAGCCAGCTGACTGCATTATTAACCAGTGATCTTCCTGAATCTAAAACATATGTTTTGGATGCTTTAAGAAGTATGCTCTCTGTGGTTCCACTCAATGATATATTGCGTGAAGGAAGTGCTGCTAATGATGCAATAGAGACGATGATAAAAATATTGAGCTCAACTAAAGAAGAGACTCAAGCCAAGTCTGCATCTGCTCTAGCTGGAATTTTCGAAACTAGGAAAGACTTGCGTGAAACTGGAATTGCTGTTAAAACTCTTTGGTCAGTGATGAAGTTGCTTAATGCTGAATCTGAAACAATCCCGGTTGAGGCCTCACGTTGCCTTGCTTCGATTTTTCTTTCAATTAAAGAGAATAAAGAAGTGGCTGCTGTTGCTAGGGATGCATTATCTCCTCTGAACGTCCTTGCTAACTCTGCCGTTCTGGATGTTGCAGAGCTAGCAACATGTGCCTTGGCAAATCTTATTCTTGATAATGAAGTTTCGGAGAAAGCAGTGGCTGAAGAAATTATTCTGCCCGCTACAAGAGTTCTGCGTGAAGGCACAGTATCTGGGAAGACCCATGCAGCAGCGGCAATTGCTCGCCTTCTCCACTCTCGCCAAATTGATTATGCTTTGAACGATTGTGTAAATCGTTCGGGAACTGTTCTTGCATTAGTTTCTTTTCTAGAATCTGCTGATAGTGGATCCGCTGCTGCAGCTGAGGCACTTGATGCACTTGCTATTCTGTCTAGGTCGGGAGGAATGAGTGGTGGGCAAACAAAACCTGCATGGGCAGTTTTGGCAGAATACCCAAAAAGCATAGCCCCTATAGTTTTTTCTATTGCTGATGCATCACCTACGTTGCAGGATAAAGCTATTGAAATTTTGTCACGACTCTGCAGAGACCAGCCTATTGTTCTAGGAGACACCGTTGCCAGTTCCTCTGGATGTATATCATCAATTGCCAAAAGGGTGATCAATTCTGCAAACATAAAAGTTAAAATTGGGGGAGTTGCACTCCTTATTTGTGCCGCAAAAGTCAGTCATCACAGGGTGGTGGAAGATCTTAGTCAATCAAACTCATGCACCGTTGTCATTCAATCTCTTGTTGCAATGCTAAGTTCCTCTCAGTCGTCTTCGGCAAACCCAGTGGATAACGAGGAGTCCATCAGCATTTTTAGACATAATAAAGAAGAAACCAGGACAGATGAGTCTGATACGAGCACAGCAGTTATTTCTGGTGTTGATTTATCCATTTGGCTGCTCTCTGTTCTTGCCTGTCATGATGAAAAGAGCAAAATAGTGATTATGGAGGCCGGAGCAGTTGAAGTCCTCACCGACAGGATCGCAAATTGTTCTTCACGTTATTCTCAGGTAATAACTTTCTTGTTTGACTTTATATTACAATCCCCATGAGAAAAACAGGATGCATTCAGTCAGTTTTGATTTGGCTCTTTTACATGGGTGCCCCTGAACTTCGCGATTGGCGAATTAGTCCTTCAACTAAAAATCCTCGCAATTGAGCCCTTAAATTTTGAAATTAATTGCATAGTAGGTCCACTCTTAAACAGTGTGGTTTTCACATTTGAAAAGGGCAATCTGGTCCTTTTGACCAAATTGGTCATTAAATAAATAAATAAAAAGGGAAAAAAAAGCTACCCCTTTCCTTCTCTCTGTTTTTCTCTGATCTGAACTTTGAAGCAATTTCTTCCTATATATATATCTCTCTCTCTCTCTCCCCTTTATGAGTTGCAACTTGCAATTTTCCATATTCTATAAAACACCCAAACAAACCAAAAACACTGATTACCAGATCGCTCCAAATATGAAGTTTGATTGCTTCTGCAATTCTGTTTATTTGAAGGGAATTATTTTCTTATATTCATTTTGTCTTTGTTCATTTTTTTCTCTGTTTGGGTACCATATTGTTACTGTTATTTGGTCTGAGGGTACGAATTTGTTTTTGTATTTGTTTCTATATTTTTATTTTTATTTTTTCAAATTGTGGGTTTTGGTCTGAAATGTGTCTTGAAGAAAGTGGTGGGAACATATTTTTGGAGAATGAGAGGCTTAGAGAGAGTGGCTAAGAATTTGGTTATGGGGTGGAGGCGCTGTCGGAACTCATGGAGGGAGGTGGTGCAACTCCGGAACTCATCGGACTCCACCGCCGTTTCGAAATCGTCATCATCCTCCATCGCTTGGCGTGGTCACTGTGATATGAGTTTTTCAACTACCTTTTTTTTCGATTTCATTTTTTGATTTTTTTTTTCTTTTGAATTTGTTTTGGGATCTTCTTTTTTATTAAAAAAAAAAAAAGAAGTTAAGGACGACCAATGCCCTTTAAAGAAGGTCACATGCAAATCATGTGACAAAAAACTGTTTAAATTTTAACGGAAGCAGTCAAAGGACCTACGGTGCAACACAGTCTCTAGTTTAAGGGTTCAATTGTCAAGATTGAAAGTTTAGCGACTAAATCGCCAAACACGTCAAGTTCAGGGGTATTCATACAAAAAAGCCTTATGTCTTCAGATTAGGCATTACGAGTGGTTTTGGTAATTTTCCACTTACTACGCAAATACTGAGATGTATAGGAGTTTGCACTTTTTCATTAACGTTTTTCTCCTATTTTGAACGTTTTTTTCCCCCCTGTTTTGTGCTGATATAAGCAGATTGATTTTCAAGAAGATAACAGCATCTGGATTTGTGCGTTATTGTTAGCAATTTTGTTTCAAGATAGAGATATCATAAGAGCACATGCGACCATGAAATGTATTCCCGTCATTGCAAACATGTTGAAGTCAGAGGCGTCAGCAAACAGATATTTTGCTGCACAGGCAGTTGCTAGTCTTGTCTGTAATGGTAGCAGGGGAACACTTCTATCTGTTGCAAATTCTGGTGCAGCAGGTGGGCTTATTTCCCTACTTGGCTGTGCTGATGCTGATATAAGCAATCTTCTGGAGTTGTCAGAGGAGTTTGGGTTGGTGCGTTATCCAGAGCAAGTTGCTCTTGAGAGGTTGTTTAGAGTCGATGACATAAGGGTTGGCGCTACTTCACGGAAAGCAATACCTCTACTTGTTGATCTTCTTAAACCGATCCCAGATCGCCCTGGAGCACCATTTCTGGCACTTGGGCTTCTGACTCAGCTTGCCAAGGACTGTCCATCAAATAAAATTGTTATGGTAGAATCAGGAGTTTTGGAAGCTCTGACTAAGTACCTATCACTTGGTCCCCAAGATGCAACTGAGGAAGCTGCTACCGATCTGTTGGGTATTCTTTTCAGCAGTGCTGAAATTAGGAAACATGAATCTGCATTTGGTGCTGTTGGTCAACTCGTGGCAGTTCTACGTTTAGGAGGAAGGGGTGCTAGGTATAGTGCTGCAAAAGCATTAGAAAGCTTATTTTCTGCTGATCATATTAGGAATGCAGAATCTGCTAGGCAAGCTGTTCAACCCTTAGTGGAGATCCTCAATACTGGCCTGGAAAGAGAACAGCATGCAGCTATTGCTGCACTTGTTAGGTTATTGAGTGAAAATCCATCAAGAGCTCTAGCAGTTGCAGATGTTGAAATGAATGCCGTAGATGTTCTTTGCAGGATCCTTTCATCAAACAGTTCAATGGAGCTTAAAGGAGACGCTGCTGAATTGTGTTGTGTTCTTTTTGGAAATACGAGAATCAGGTCAACAATGGCTGCAGCACGGTGTGTTGAGCCTCTGGTCTCTCTTCTTGTAACTGAGTTTAGTCCTGCACAGCATTCAGTTGTCCGTGCATTGGATAAGCTTGTTGATGACGAGCAACTGGCAGAACTGGTTGCTGCGCATGGTGCAGTTATTCCTCTTGTTGGCCTTCTCTATGGTAAGAATTACTTGCTACATGAGGCTATTTCTAGAGCTCTTGTGAAGCTAGGGAAAGACAGGCCTGCTTGTAAGATGGAAATGGTGAAAGCTGGAGTTATTGAAAGCATGCTTGACATCCTCCATGAAGCACCAGATTTTCTCTGTGCAGCTTTCGCAGAATTGCTCCGTATATTGACTAACAATGCTAGCATTGCTAAAGGACAATCTGCTGCAAAAGTAGTAGAGCCCCTTTTCCTTTTGCTAACAAGACCAGAGTTTGGTCCCGATGGACAGCATAGTGCACTCCAGGTTCTTGTTAATATCTTGGAGCATCCACAGTGCCGTGCTGATTATACTTTAACCTCTCACCAAGCTATTGAACCACTTATCCCTTTACTTGACTCTCCTTCTCCGGCAGTACAACAGCTGGCAGCAGAGCTTCTCTCACATCTACTTTCAGAAGAACATCTTCAAAAGGATCCCGTGACACAGCAAGTGATTGGTCCCCTTATACGGGTTCTAGGCTCTGGTATACACATATTGCAGCAAAGAGCTGTGAAGGCTCTTGTTAGTATCGCACTAACTTGGCCCAATGAAATTGCAAAAGAGGGTGGTGTCGTAGAAATATCCAAAGTGATACTACAATCTGACCCTTCACTTCCCCATGCACTGTGGGAGTCTGCTGCTTCTGTTTTATCAAGTATTCTTCAATTTAGTTCTGAATATTATTTGGAAGTGCCAGTTGCTGTGTTGGTTAGATTGCTTCGTTCCGGATCAGAAAGTACAGCAACAGGTGCTTTGAACGCCCTGCTGGTTCTGGAAAGTGACGATGCAGCCAGTGCCGAGGCAATGGCTGAAAGTGGTGCTATAGAAGCTCTTTTGGAACTTCTCAGATGTCATCAGTGTGAGGACACTGCTGCCAGACTGTTGGAAGTATTGTTGAACAATGTGAAGATTAGAGAAACTAAAGCTACAAAGTCTGCCATCTTACCGCTGTCTCAGTATCTTTTGGATCCACAAACCCAAGCTCAGCAAGCAAGATTATTAGCTACTTTGGCTCTTGGTGATCTTTTTCAGAACGAGGCACTTGCTCGAAGTGCTGACGCTGTTTCAGCTTGCCGTGCCCTGGTTAATGTTCTTGAAGAACAACCGACCGAAGAAATGAAAGTTGTAGCCATATGTGCTTTGCAAAACCTTGTGATGTACAGTCGATCTAACAAAAGAGCCGTTGCAGAGGCTGGTGGGGTTCAGGTTGTGTTGGATTTGATTGGGACCAGCGAACCAGAAACAGCTGTTCAAGCTGCAATGTTTGTTAAACTTCTATTTTCTAATCACACCATTCAAGAGTATGCTTCTAGTGAAACAGTCAGATCCATCACTGGTAAGTTCTCTCTCCTTTCCCCTTCATCTTCCCTTCTTTTCTTCGTATGCAAAATTTTGTTTAGCATTGTGAGTATTTTTCTTCACAAAACAAAATGAAGTAAAACCACTTAATAAATTTAAATGAAAATGCTTGTTTATAAAGATATATGCGTGTGACAAAACTTCAAATCAGTCTTGTCACTTGAGAGGTTTTCTTTTTTGTTCTTTTTGTCCAATTTTCCTGAGCAATCTGGTGGGTTCCTTCTGAATGATGAGATGTTCTCCAGTATCATTGATTTGCTTTTTCACTTATTTTTCCGCCGAGTTCTGATCCTTTTTAGATGTGCATAGAAGTCCCTCTTAAGGTTGAGCATCACTGGTTGAGTAATTTACTGAACTGATAAAGAATTTGTTTCCTTTGATCTGTTTACATATCAGAACCAGTTTTTTCTTTGATTGCCTAGCCCACCAAACAGGGCTTTTTCCATATAAAAGAAGATTGTAATTAAACTTTGTGGTGTAACAGCTGCTATCGAAAAAGATTTATGGGCTTCTGGAACTGTGAATGAGGAGTACCTGAAGGCGCTAAATGCTCTCTTTGGCAATTTCCCACGTCTGAGAGCGACTGAGCCTGCAACACTCAGTATTCCCCATCTTGTTACTTCTCTCAAGACAGGGTCAGAGGCAACTCAAGAAGCCGCCTTGGATGCACTTTTTCTTCTGAGGCAAGCTTGGTCGGCATGCCCAGCTGAAGTTTCTAGGGCTCAGTCAATTGCTGCTGCAGATGCAATTCCCTTGCTGCAATACTTGATCCAGTCTGGCCCACCTCGGTTTCAGGAGAAGGCAGAATTTTTGTTGCAATGTTTACCAGGAACATTGGTCGTCATAATCAAGCGCGGGAACAATATGAAGCAGTCAGTGGGAAACCCTAGTGTTTATTGCAAGCTTACGCTTGGCAATACTCCACCGAAGCAAACCAAGGTAGAGAGCTTTCATATACTTATTATTTTTTAATCATTGTTACTTTCGGCATTTGTTTATAGATTTTCTAATTGTTTCTTTACTTCACTCCGAGACGTTTGGTTCATAGATTAGAATCATGTGATTAAAACCATTTTCGATTTACGTGTATTTTTTGTGAGAGAAAACACTGTAGTGAACCATGAACCATGATTCAAATCATGGTTTGAATCCTCCAACCAAACATTGTTATGATTCAAGATTAGTGAATTCTGTTCTTTCCATGGGATAATAATCTTCGCGACTTCAAAAAACTTCACTATACTTGGTAAAAGATCTCTGGCTAGCTCCGTAGCAACATGCGTGTTGTTTGTGCTGCTCATTTTTTTCATTGGGAATCTTGATACATTCTCAAAAACACCTTTATATAGTTATCTTGAAATTGCTAGTTGTTGAGGAGAGTTATCCAAGTTGACTTCCTGGTTGGTTGATGTGACACTGTTGTATTTGTGGACCATTTACTGCATCTTCGCTGTGTGTAAACACCAAATGAAGTTGTAGATATTTTTCATTCCTGTTTCAACTTGCAAAAGTAGGAAAAAAAAAAAAATGTCAAGTCACATGGTACATATTTCGAGAAACCACAAGATGGTCTGACAAGGCTTCTGGATTTCTGATTATACACCCATTCCAAGCCAAATTTTTTTTATAGTTATGCTGTCTTACCTCACCGTCCCTGTTTATGTTTGTTTTGTGTTAAAACTTAAAATTAGTTGTGACTAAATTTTGAAATGGATTCTGTCAATCTGTCAGATCGTTTCAACTGGCCCAAATCCAGAGTGGGACGAGAGCTTTTCCTGGTCCTTTGAGAGTCCTCCAAAAGGACAGAAACTTCATATATCTTGCAAGAACAAGAGCAAAATGGGAAAGGTATAGACCATTGATAATTATCATAATGCATATTTTCTCGCATAATATTTGCTTTCGTCCCAAAATATAACCATTCCCGTTCGGTTTTTTCTGGGTTTACTAAACCTTAACTAAACTGCTTCCAATCTTTCTTACAGAGTTCGTTCGGGAAAGTAACTATCCAGATTGATAGGGTGGTGATGCTGGGAGCGGTTGCTGGAGAGTACACACTGTTGCCAGAAAGCAAAAGTGGGCCATCAAGGAATTTAGAGATAGAGTTCCAGTGGTCTAACAAGTGACAACCAATACTCAAAACATTGTTATTCTACTGCAAATTGAGGTATTGATAGAATTCATGTTCGACGAGAGGAATCTTTTCTTTCCATTTTTCCCATTTTGGGTTATTTATTACATCTGTGTACATAATGTACCAAAGATTTTGATTTTTTTTTTCTTTGCCCAGAGTCTAAATGTAGCTATTTGTCAATGTATTATTTCGTAACTTGATTGCAATTATTTTCTTATGAACACATGGCCTGAGAAAATGTAAGCTTTTGTTTTGGTGTGATTCTCAATTTTTAGCAGAATTATAAATAAGATGGATTCTGATTTTAGTCTTTTGATTTTGTTTTTTTTTTTTGAAATGCCTTTTGATTTTTTCTTATGCGCTTATTTGTTCATAATTGCTCTATTTGTTCCACAACCAATACAAGGTCCAAAGAATTATCTCTAATAGAAATGCGAATGTGAAAAGTCTCTCTAATGTAATGTTATAATTGATGTGATAGTGATAAATTTGATATTTGTGTGTAGAAAGCTCTCCAATGCGATGTCACTTGTTATACCAAATTTACCATATGACATATTTGTCACAAAGTATAACATATAACAAATTTAATATTTAATTGTTATTAGTTGATATGTTTATTTTTTTCATTTAATCATTGAAATATTTACATGTTTAAATTATTTAAAATTAAAATTTTATTTTACAACTTTCAAAACTTAATTATTATGATAAAAAAATAGATTTAGCATTTGAAATAACATTATTTATTGAAGCAAAAATGTCAAATGTACCATGGTTCCAATCTTTTCACAATTTAACAATTTTGTTATAATATTTTCACTCATAAAAATTTGAATTTCAACTCAAATTTTGCACTCAAATCCGTGAAAAGAATGAGGCCTAATATCACATTTTTTTTTGTTCTAAATATATAATAAATAAATAAGTAATAATGAGAAAATAATTGATCTTACTCTTAAAAGTGTATTGATTTAAATTTTTATTATTTACTCTTGATAAATATCATCTTGACTAATATATTTTTTTAATTAAAGAATATCAATAAAGAAAAAAGGGTAAAAATCTAAGATTTATACACTCTATAAGTTCATATTTATTTTACTAATTTAAATTTTATTATAATAAAATGTTCTTAAAAATAATCACGTTTAATTTTTTTACTATAATAAAATAATTTTACATAAAATTAACTCTAAGAATTTATCTACTTTTCTTATATATATTTGGCGTCAACATTGATTTTAAAGAGTCTTAAATGCCAATTCTCTAACTTGCAATTTGACACATCCGCTGTAACCCAACGAACTGCCTTCTATTACAATTTACAGCCAGCGGACAAAAAACATAATCATTGCCAATGCATACTAATAATACATCCTCGCTCACTAGTCACTAGTCACTTGACTCTTGACATTTCCTTCCACGTATTCGTGTTCAATAATGTATATTCACTTTCATGCCCCACGTGAAAAAAATAATAATAAAAAATAAGAAAAAAATTGTCAATTATCCAACTTAGAACAAAAAAAAAAAAAAAAAAAAAGAGGAATGTGAGAATGGTCTTGAGTAGTTAGAACACAAATAGAGTAAAGCAGGAAACAAAGAGTTGGTGTAATTCACTAATTTAAATTTTTAATTTGAATTGATATGTAATTTTATATGAGAATTTAACCCCACGAATTCAAGTAGTTCAACTCATTTTCTACATTAACATATATCCAAATCCTATTAAAAAAATAATATTATTTATTTCATCTATTTAAATTTTTAATTTCAGTTTTATTATAATTAAAAATAAGTGTTCACGAATTGAGAAAATCTCAATCTATCCAATCCAAAACATTTTCAAATTTTATAGATTGGATTCACAAATTTATAGATTTTACTGATTAGATTCACAAATTACGACCTTTAAAATTATAAAATTAATAGACATTCATATAAAATAAAACACAACATGAAATCTTAATCATTTATCACAACTCAAAATTTACAACATCCATACTCAAATAAACATAACATAAATATGATATTAAGTTGTTCAACCAAATCTTGTTACAACCCAATTAACGATGACTAATTAACCAAATCTAAGTTTTTTAATTTTTTAAAAATTAAAAAACTAAACTGAAAAATATTATATATATATGCATTAAATTAAGATTCACAGATTAAAAAATGCTCAATTTATAATCCGATTCAAAACTTTCAGATTGAGAAAATCTCAATCCGTGTCTAATGTAAAACTTTTTTTAATCCAATCTAAAACTTCAGATTAGATTGAATTTCACGAATCAATTAAATTGACAAATTTCTTGAACCCTCTTATTAAAAACTCTTATACAAATTCATATTTAATTTTTATATTATAGTTAAAAATTTTCACATAAAATTTATTTAAAATAAACTCAAATTCAAAAATTTATTTAAAGCCGGTGATCCATCCAAACGGCTCAGAGTGTTTTTTTTTTTTTTTTTATAATTTGGAAAGAAAGCGACAAAAATCCAACAAGACACGTCAAAAAAACTCCACAAATCTAGACTCTAATGAGGAAAGCTACAAGGCTACAAAAGTTACTACCCGCTTAGGTTAGCATTCCCATACGCTCCTCACTCACTTATAAAGAGTGATTTAGTTTATAAATTTAAAATTATAATTCATAATTATTTTTATTTTAGTATATTTTTTATAAAAAAATATTATAATAAATTACGAATTTTAATTTTAAATCACCATATAAATTTTCTTTCTAAATGTTCCCTCACTCACTCACTTCGCGACAAAAACAAACAAATATTTGTTTGGAGAGAGAAACAGTGCGCACTACGCACCCCTCCATCTCTCCCTTCCACGTCTTCTTTCCTTCACACTTAATAATAATAACACATTCCTTCATCACCTTTCCCCCACACACACACTGCAAAAAAAAAAAAAAAAAAAAAACCTGCAGAAAGTTCAACAAACAAAACAAAACAATCCCACCTCCGCTCCTGCGCTACGTGTCCCCCCGGCTCTTTTTAGCCTTAATACCGTTAAACTCCACCGCCACCACAAAATTATAAAATTAAAAAAGAAAAAAAAGTCACAACCAACCTTTTCAATTATCTAAAGATCAAGTTATCAACTCAGCTATTTTGTTCTCTTGAAGAGCAGATACTACACTTGATCTTTGATCAAATCAGTAGATCTTGGCCTCTGATCTTCTTCTGAGAGTCGCCATGGCGGCTCGATCTCGTCCTCTGCTTCTGCTTATGGCGGCGGTGTTCTGTCTGCTCGCCGGAGCTGACAATGCGGCGGCGATTACGCTGTCTGCGAGGGTCATTCACCGCTTCTCCGACGAGGCCAGGCTTCTTAGGGCTCCGAGGAATGGGAGCGGGAATGGCGGAGAGCTATATGCCTCTACTTCTTCTTCTTCGTCTTCGGCTTCTTGGCCTCGGAGAAGCAGTGTTGAGTATTATCAGATGCTTTTCGCTAGCGATGTTCAGAGGCAGAAGATGAAGCTCGGCTCTCAGTTCCAGTTTCTGTTCCCCTCCGAGGGTAGCCAAACGATTTCGTTTGGCAACGATTTCGGCTGGTCAGTCTTCGCTTTTTCTCGACAAATTTCAATTTTAAACTACATTTTGCTTATCTTCATTTTCTTTTGTCTATAAGGAAAGAAGTCGACATTTTTAACAAACCTAGAAGTTAAAACCATGATTGTCTGAAATGGCTTTGAAAGATTGCTATAAGAAGCTAACTTTTTGTTTTTTTTTTTTTTTTCTGGGAATTTACTATGACCGTGGTTTTCTAATTGGGTTTGAATGTTTCTATAAGAAGCTTATTTTTTATTTTTATTATTTTTGGGAATTTAGTGGCACCTTGATTTTGGTTTCATAATCCCAACTCTATGAATTGATAAATTTGTTAGTTTATTGAAAAAAATTTGTGGTTTTCTCATTGTGGGGTGTTCTGATTTCTGATGTTTTTCTAGGTTACATTACACATGGATTAACATAGGAACGCCTAATGTCTCCTTTCTGGTGGCATTGGACGTTGGAAGCGATCTGCTTTGGGTTCCTTGTGATTGCGTTCAGTGTGCTCCATTGTCAGCCAGTTACTATAGTAGTTTGGTAGGATATTTTCCCCTAATTGGAAATATTTTATTCTGCTAATGCTTATGGTAATGAACAACCCACATTCTGTTTCCAAATATTTTGCAATTTTTTCAATTGGCTAATTAGATAGAAGCTATGAATTTTGTTTATTTTATTTGTGGGAGATGGTAAGATAGTTCTTCAAGGCAGTAACTTAATCAAAAACCATATATAGCTACGCCCTAGGGAAACTCCTTGTATGATTTTGGATATGTTGTTTAACTTATTCAAAATTGATGTCCTTTGCAATGAAATCTCGTTCATGTGCAGTGGGCATGAAGGGATTTATATTTAAGATGTAGAGCGACCTGTAAGCAGAATTGAATGACTTGATCATAGTATATACTATGTACTGGAAATAGAAGTAGGAGATACAAACGACGTTGCTATATCTGAGTTAACTTATTCTATAAATTAGTGCTCTTCTGCTTTGACAAGTGAAATCAATTAATTAAGCTGGTGAGTAAAATTCTGTCATATTTATGATTTACATTGGAGTTGAAGATAAAGAATTATGCAAATTGCACTTGTACAATGTTATGCAAATTGCACTTGTATAATACTGTTGTGTTCCTGTCTTTGATGTGATAAATAGGATGTTGGATGCATGAGTAATATCTTTAAAGAAAAAGTTTATATACTTTTTCCCACTTTGTACTATATATCTTAAATTAAGAGGGAGGAAAAACTGTTACATCGTCAGGATTAACACCTGTGATTTCTGGTTCCTAAATATCAAGAGACTGGGTGGTTGAGGTGGTTCTTTTAACCCAAAAAAAAAAAAAAAGAAAAAAAAACCTTATACGAAGAGGCTTGAGATTGAGGTTTCTAGTTCCTATTATCTACGAGATAGGAGGTTTGAGGTCGTTCTTTTAAGAATCATATGCAAAAAGGTTTGAGAGAGTATAGTCTAGTGTATCGATTCTGCAGTAGTGTGGAGATTATTCTTATTTGGGCTATGGTTACTCTTGTCTAAAGTTTATAAGTCTTAAGGCAGTTTCGTGCCACTGAAGGTGGAAACATCTTAAGATCTACAATTACATGTGGGTTTATTGTGGGGGCAGGGCAAAGTCAAATCTCATGCTCCACTGACAAACTCTGAGTGCGTATGTTTCATCAAAGTCCGTGCCACGACTTGATAACAGGTTTAGCACTTATTTCCAGTGATTGATTGGCAGGTGCTCCCTTATATTTGGGGCATCTATTATGCAGGATAGAGACCTAAATGAGTACAGTCCATCTGGCTCAAGCAGCAGCAATCATTTATCTTGTAGTCATCAGTTATGTCAATTGGGTCCAAGCTGTAAAAGTCCCAAGCAACCATGCCCTTATGTTGTCAGTTACTACACCGAGAATACTTCAACTTCTGGTTTGCTTGTTGAGGACATATTGCATCTTGCAGCATGGGGAAATGATACGTCAAACAGTTCTGTTCAGGCTCCGGTCATAATAGGGTATGCATATTTGTCGTTCTTTGTTTCATACTTTGGAGCTCAATGTGTAAAACAAATAAGAATAATAATTCCTCAATCTATCTATAATGGTTTAGGAATTTATGAAAAGCATAATAACATATTATTTATGAGATCACCTTTCTTGAATACAGTTGTGGCATGAAGCAAAGTGGTGGTTATTTGGATGGGGTTGCTCCTGATGGTCTCATGGGTTTAGGACTAGGAGAGATTTCAGTCCCTAGTTTCCTTTCCAAAGCAGGATTTGTGCGTAACTCGTTCTCATTGTGCTTTGACGAGGATAATTCTGGCAGAATATTTTTTGGGGACCAGGGACCAGTCAATCAACAGTCTACATCATTCCTTCCTTCAACCCCAAATGGGAACTAGTATGTACTATTTATGCATTTATGTTTTCGTAATTATCTTACCAGTCTATATATACATCTGCATTTTTTCGGAGGATGCTGAACAACACTTGTAATGTATAATGTCTTTGTCCAGTGACACGTACATTGTTGGGGTGCAAGCATTTTGTATTGGCAATTCTTGTATGAAGCAGACAGGATTCAAAGCTCTGGTTGATAGTGGGACATCATTTACGTATGTTCCACAAGAAGTGTATGAAAAAGTGTCCAAGGAGGTACTTTTCTGCTTTTGAAATTTATTTTTCCGCTCCTAAAGTCTTTAAATTTCATATAACATTTTATCGTTGACTTCGGTTCTATGACTGTCTTCCTGACAGTTTGACAGGCGAGTGAATGCTACAAGAACTAGCTATGAAGGATATCCTTGGAAGTATTGCTACAAGACCAGGTATAAACCGAAAAGCTTAAGCGCCTTCTCACTCTCTGCACTCTTGTGTTTTTATTATCTTTCGTTGACATTCTAGTTGTTTATCATTGAGCAGTTCACAAGCCTTGCCCAAAATTCCTTCTGTAGTGCTTGTGTTTCCTGCAAACAACAGCTTTGTGGTCTCTTATCCCATTTTTCCTATAAATGGCGAAGAGGTAGGTAATTTTGCTTTAAGGGTCTGCAGTTGTGTCTGATTGGATTGTCATAGTGGAGAGTTTTATAATTTCATGGTTTCCTTTTCTTGTCTTTGCGAATTATAAGTGAATTGATCATATTATCTGAGTTGGAACTTTTAAAACTGGAATTTAGACGTTAAAGATATATGATCTCTGTGCTGCAGGGAGCCATTGGATTTTGTTTAGCCATACAACCGGGGGATGAAGAGATTGGAACAATTGGACGTAAGCACGCAACAAAGAATTGTTTTAACATAGCTTATTGTTCGACCCCCGCCTCTCCTCTCTCCTGCTGTGTTTAAGAAAAATAACAAATTCCTTACTTTTATTTTCTCGTGTTAGTTATGTATCTTACTTGATAATTTCCTTCTGCAGAGAACTTCATGACAGGATACCGAATGGTATTTGATAGAGAGGCCTTGAAGTTAGGCTGGTCAAGGTCCAACTGTGAGTTGTCTGGCCTTTCAATGTTATAAACCAATTCTCTGTTAGAACTTAGAACCAAGCACTGTTTTCACTAATTAGGAATTAAGCAAGAAGAAATGGGAACAAATGATCGTTGAACTTATATTGAATTTACTACTGAAATAGGGGAAGATACGCTGATAGGTGGTTTTACTAGAGAACCACTGCACTCCTCTAACAGAAAGAAGAAAATGAAATAAGCTGATCGATACTCTCTCCGTTATCATCCCTTTGTTCATTCAGCTGCCATAACCGCCTAATAAACTCCCTCACTCGATTCCCTTTCCAAACTTCTAGGACCAGCTCACTTAGCCAACTCAGCACTCCCCTCTTTGCTGACATCAGAAATTCCCACCGCCACGTTGCTTGCCAACTCAACCTTCTTGTGCCTATTTCTCACATAAGTGAATCTCAGGGGAGGCTTGGCAGGCCCATCATTCTCCAATCTATATGAATAGATGGTGACGCTGAGGAAAGGTCGCACTTGTGAATGCCTGTGATTGGTCCGGTTGAATCATATCCAATACTAATATGCCACAGATCACTTGTTCGCATTCTCTTTAATGTTAATTTGTGACAAGGTCTGCCAAATCATCGTGTCTTGATTCCATGGAACACAAGAAAATGCAACTATTTGGTCTTGTTTTCACTTTAGTCGATCCAAATAATATGCATCCCTTAGAGCATTGATAATGCATTGCTAAATTAGTATGCTAATGACAAATTTTGGCATTTGAGTAGGAAAACCACTTTCCAATGTGATGTTATTTTTGGTGCTAAATTTGATGTATGTTTTACCTAGTGCCAAATTTGACATCAAGTAAAGCATATACGAATTCTAGCATGGGATTATAATTGGTTGATGTATTCTTTTTTTTATTTTATTTAATAATTTCATTATTGTATTAATTTTTTTTTTCTATTTAATCATTTTAATATTGTCTTTTTCAAATTATTTTAAATTAAAAGTATACTTTTACAAGTTCAAAAATTTAATAAGTATGACAAAAAAGTAGATATAGCATATGAAGTAATATTATGTATCCAAGTACAAAATAAAGTAGCTTATAAAACATGCCATTTCCACATTATTTGGGGTCAAATATAGTATTGGTATTGAAGATGGTCTCAGTCTCCTCTCCCAATTTTCACTTGCAGGTCAAGATCTTACAGATGCCAAGAATATGAACTTGACACCACCAACAAAGGGGACACCATCAAATCCATTGCCGACGAATGAACAGCAGAGCACCCACGGCGAGCATGCAGTTGCTCCTGCTGTTGCCGGAAGAGCTCCATCCAAGCCATCCGCTGCCTCAATTCGGCTCACTGCTTCGCCATCCTGTTTGTTAAGGTTGTCACTACTGATTATACTGTTACATCTCGTTTTAGACGTTAAGGTTGATACTGGCTTTTGCTAGATGTCTATGTAGTTCTATATGTAAATGAAGTATTAATTTTTGTTTTCCACTCGCCTTTTCTTCTTCACGTCCAATGCAATCTTTATGGCATTAGTGTTTTTTTTTTTTTAGTCTTTATGTGCCATTGAATTCATTGGGGCTTCCTCTAGGGACATCGGTTGTATTTAGTTTGCCCTTATCAATATATATGTAAACGAGTTTTTAATGATTATATTTACATCGGCGGTTACCATCAAATATCAGTATTGTGTTAAACAATTCTCGTTTCATCCATTGAAGTTTGAACAATAGGCGTATGGGGGACATTTTGCCTCCTCAAGCGCAAGAATTGGGCTCTAATTACAAGCTACTCATAAAGTACGAAAATTTTTTAGATGGTCTTGCTAAAAGAATTAGGGGGAACAGGAACTTGTGAATTAGAGGAATGTCATTTGTAGAAAGTTGATATTTGAATATACAAACTTTAATAGAAAGATTTAAGTTTAATTTATATCGGGTGAATAATTAGACTTTAGCTCAATTTCAAAAGTGATGCACACTACTTAATTTACATGAACTTTTAGGGTATCCCAAATGCCTTTCTGAATGTTTAACAATGAGAAAATCATTATTAAAAGAAAATAAATTTCAAATTTACACTTACCAAAATCAAATTGGACGAAAATTCTTAAAGGATTGTTACTTATATTTGAGTTTATTATTATTATTATTATTATTATTAAGTCCACATGACATTCCTGTCCAATAAACATGGATATCAAATTGACTTGTGTTTTTGGCTCGTTTCCAAAGAGCCGAGGCAAAATCGGTCCAACAGGAAAGCTAATATACCTCTATATATATATATATATATATATATATTACTGGAATCTGTTGCAATCATGCTTATGCCAACATGTCATGTTACTGTCTATATAATCTATATGCAACTTTGCGCCTTAAGAAAACAATAATTCTGCTAGATGTTGTCCAGCTACCAAATGACCAAACTTCTCTGCATATAATTATTTGAATTATTGGGGTGGCTCGTGGTGGAATCTTTTGTCTCTAGTCTTCCTTTTAGGGGAAAAAAATAGTAGCCAATGTTGAACAATAGACATGTCATGTTACTGTCTATATAATCTATATGCAACTTTGCGCCTTAAGAAAACAATAATACTGCTAGATGTTGTCCAGCTACCAAATGACCAAACTTCTCTGCATATAATTATTTGAATTATTGGGGTGGCTTGTGGTGGAATCTTTTGACTCTAGTCTTCCTTTTAGGGGAAAAAAATAGTAGCCAATGTTGAACAATAAACATGATTTTGACCCATAGAAGTGGTTATTTTGGTGAGCCGTTTTGGTTTTTGCTCGTCTGTTTGTCTAGTAGTTCAAATAAATAAGCATATACAAGACTACTATTTTATTTTTTCGCTATGAAAATACAAAAGATTTTATTTTATTTTTTTTTATTTTGCTCGTATGAATATACAAGACTATTTACTCATTCGTATTTTGAGCTTTGCATTGAATATTAAAAACACATTTATTTTCAGCCAATCTAAATACTACAGACTGAACATTTGATGCTTTTTTAACAAATGCTACAATGAGAGGTTAGCTTTCCTCAAAACGACACGTTCTTTCTTCAGTTTTTACTCCAAACGATTAACTTCTCCCAAAACGACACACATGTAGCCAAGAAATAAAAACCAAATATGAAGAAAATCTACGTACTATGTCTCAAGATTATCCAGCGAGGAAAAAAAGGGTGCTTAATTGAGCAACAAGATTAGACAACTGACAACATTTATGTTATTATTTACGGAACTTGTACTTGTTAGTTTCGGAGATGTACTTGTTTATTTTTAACAAATTGGAAAAAAAAAAAAAAAACTTGTACTTGTTATAACAGATACAATACAATCTAGGTTCTATCATGCACGTGTCATGTGTACCTTCAACTTTTGATCTTTCCGCCGTGACCTAAATCTATGTACTCCTTTCACTTATAAATAATAATAATAATAAATCATGCACCACTTTGCGTAACACTTTATCTCAAATAATTTTATTTTATTTTTTAGTGTCTTTCATATATACATGCACACGCATGTAAATAAAGTACACACATATATATATGTATATCTCAATTATTCTTTTGCTTTTTTATAGTGGGCATTTGATATTTTAGAAGGTCTTGGACTATTATCAAGCAAAACGACAATACATAACGTGAAGCTAAACAATTATTGGCCTTTTGAATATAGCACCCTCTTCTTTGCTTCTCCCCATTTCGAAAAGTTTTTTCCTTTTAATAAACAAAAAGAGAACCACATCGCATGCAGCCCAAAAAGAAAACAAAATACGTAAAAACATAAGGCCTACTTTGCTTTAACCTTGTTGACCTTTAGAATATATATTTCAAGCAAAAGGCACCATAGTATAAGTTCCTCTCTCTCTCTCTCTCTCTCTCTCTCTCTCTCTCCATAGACATATACATATACGCATGCATGTGTGTGTTTGTCTTTTTTTTTTTTCTTTTATCCCCTAGGGAAATATCGACCCCAGATTTGACAATTTCAATTCAGTTTTGTTGCATTTTGGATTACTTTTGTGTTTCATAAATATAATATAAATTTTTAGCTAATTATTTAGCTTGCCCCACAAAATTATGCTCATAATAGCCATTAGGTAGCATAGTTGCAAAGTAATTAGATCTTGAAATATATATTTTCATACGTAATATTTTGAATATAATATTTCATATGTAATTTTGAAATATATAGTTCTTTTACTCTCTCCAACTTTAAGAGCAAACACATGATTTACATGATCTTCACAAATAATTTTCTCTAGCTCCAACTTGGCGCAATTTTGATTAAAAAATTAGGCTCAATTGAAAATATCTCTAAAAATTTCAACCTACTACAACTACAAGAGAGTAACTTTTGACGCAAGTAAATTTAATATAAACTTAATAACTGATCAAAATAGATACATAACTCACTTGCTCATATACAAAAAATAAAGGTGCAAGATGGAAAGAATATGTTAGGCATGCCCTGATTAGGATTGTGATCTTTTAATTTAGCCTTTCTTTTGTTCAATAATGCTATAATATCTAACTGACATCATGGTTTGCTAACTTTTAGATATCAAATGATGTGTGAAATCTTTTACACAGTAAATTCTTGAGTAGAAACATAACATAGCTAATGGAGTGTGTGTGGCGTGTTGTGTTTGATTACACTTGGAAACACTAATTTTAAATTTTTATAAGAGAAAATACTATAGCAAAAACTTGAGATTGTGATTAGAACTAGCGAAACGAACGAGGCCTAAATATTTAGTGCTAGAGGACAAACTGGTTTTCATGTTCTTGGCTTTGAGATCTTATTTCGGCTCAGCTTCCCATTTATTTGAGGAAGAGACGAGAGAGAAAGAGGAGGGAAGAAGATAAGGGATTGGGACGGAGGAGGTAGAGGGGCTCCGTGGCATGATGATGACATTATACTATTTTGCAGGGTATTAAGGGGTCGTTTGTTTCATATATTCAAGCTCAAATTATTAATTCTGCTATAGTGTAAAGTTCAACATAAAATTTGAATTTTAAATATCATAATCAAGAATTATGGGTTTGAGTAGACCTTCCAACTGGGCCTTAAAAGACATGTCGAGGTTTTTGTTTGGATTTTTTTTCCCTCACTTTTAAGATTGCTTGTTTGGCCTAGTGGGTTAGTCATGAACAGTTAAAAGTCTTTGCAGCTCTTCCACTAAGAATGCAAAAGTTACCGAAATCCAGCAGTCTTTGAGATGAAAGAAGTTTCTAATGATGCTTTACGGTGCACATCATTTAAACTTAGTGGGGCTAAACTAATAATTAAATTGGGGTATCAAGTGCGTAGATCATTCTCAATGTTACTTTCTCCTTTGTTTTTTTTTTTTTTGTTCATCTCCTTTTTCTTGTAACCATTCAAGTTTGAGGGCCGATGATTATTAAAGAACGATATTATTGAACACAAGTGAATGTGTTCAAGCTTTTTTCATTATTAAATTCTTTTCAATATATGGGTGCACTATATAACTGATAGGTCTTATTAGTGTCTATTTTTATATATAATAATGTCACATACAAGTGTTGCACAAACTATATATTGCATTAGTTTTGGGAAGAGAAATAAATCATCATGGGAATTAGTGATGATACCCCAAAAACGAATGAAAATTATGCGCTTAGTTGCAATGTTGAAATGATAATGATAATAGGAATGATAACACTTAATGATATGATAACAGAATAAAATGAAAAAGAAAGTTAGAAAGATTTGTTTGGTTGAAATTTTTCAAAAATATATATAAGAGAATGGATCACGAGTACTATTTTGATTTTGACATTAATTTATAAGATGATAGATTGAATTTTCTGTTTTTTTTTAAAGAGAATATTGGAATTCTCTTTTATAGCCAAAGAAAATTTGAGATAATCTTGTCAACATTATTAATGAACTCACTATCTTTTCTTCGCATAATTAGAAGTCGCTAATGCACTTGCATTTAAAGTTTATTAAGCATTTCTTAAAAATTGAGAGTTCTCTAAGCCCCTGGCTTTACTTAAAATAACATTTTCCATCTCCGAGGTTTTTCCTTAGAAGAAAAAAGAAGGGAGAAAGAGAGAAATAGGCCAAGACTTGAGATGAATTAAAATTAATAGGCCAATAGTTTACATAAGTTAATAAATAGGTCAAATTATTGTTTTCGTCCATAACTTGTCTGGTTATAAACCATAACTTGACAAGTTATTGTCCATAATTGTCCATAACTTGTCTGACTATGAACTATAACTTGACAAGTTTGTCCATAACTTATCTGGTTATGAACCATAACTTG
Organism: Morus notabilis; assembly: GCF_000414095.1. NCBI lineage: Eukaryota > Viridiplantae > Streptophyta > Magnoliopsida > Rosales > Moraceae > Morus > Morus notabilis. The sequence goes on from NW_010362300.1 coordinate 649,950, forward strand.
ACAAGTTATGGCCTATTAATTTCTATAACTAAAAATTAGTCTATATACTTTCTTAAGCTTTTCATATTGGCCTATTTTCTACTATTTCCCAAAAAAGAATGCAAAACAGCTTGAGCCCCTTAATTAGTCTCAATGATTGGTTTCATATAATTTGGACAAAATAATTCCAGTTGTTATCATATTAAACTATTGCAAATATATATCTAGAGAATCGTGGAAAAAACAATCAACCATGATCTATGTACGTGACAAGGACATCTATTTGTTCCCAATAAAATAATTTACCTAATTAAACGATATAGGACAAACTCAATCAAACGAATCAATCTAATAAGGGCTCTTTGCCTAACATTCAGAAAACATAAATAATTATTTGGTATAAAGAAGCTCTTGAAATTATTTCCGCGAAGAGAAATGTTAGACTTTAGTTGGTTTTTCATCCAGTCCAATAAAATGGATATTATTGACGTACTTAAGAGCACTATCAATATTATTAAGTATCATCACTAATAGAAAGTAAACCTCATCAATAGATCTTACGTGGCATAATCGATATTTTATAAATGGGTGATACTCAACATTTTCAATAATGATCTATAGCATTGTTTTTATTCTTGATGGTCTTTTAACAAATATAATTTTCGTGTTACTTTTCAATTACATAATTACACAAAAAAAAAAAGACTGAAAAATAACAGCATTGTCAAAAGATCACTGATAATAATGTCAGGGCACCAGATAAAAAAGCCAACTAAAGTTCAAAAAAAAAAAAATTTTAAGGGAAAAACTTCATCATTCAACCTTCAACAGCTTTGTTATACAATTATGTCGTTTTGAAGCTTCTTCAACTTCAAATACGCAACAATTATGTCGTTTTGAGAAAGTCTCGTAAGCTCCACTAAAGAGGATCGTCGAGGCTGCTGAATTAAATAGGGTTATTCTTATAGCACAATAAAAAGTATTTGGTAAATAACATTTGTTTCATTATTTTTTATTGTGACTATCATGGAAGTAGAAATGACATGAATAAGTTTATTGTTGTAAATACTACAAATTGTTAAAATATGCACTGTTAATGTTCAAAGTAGACCTGAAACCACTTGGTTGAAGAAGTCTGGCACTTTTTGGACCGTTCATTCCACACCAGCACCAAACATCCACCGTCAAATCGAGCCGAATCGTCATATAATGATATGAGTCGCTCTGGATTTTCTTGTGTAACGGTCTAGTCCGATCTAGATTTTTTACAAACTGAAAAAACAATCCAATCTGAACAAAATAATAATTTGAGACCGAACTAAACTGGGTACAAAACCAATAATAACGACGGATAATTACTGTAATTATCTGCATAATCCAACATGATAACAACACAAAAACAAATAAACAAAATGAGTATTATGTTAAAGTATAAAACTATGGTTGGCCCACCTCCTAACAGCTTAAGCTTTTGAGATGAATTGGTAAATTAACATGGTATCAGAGCGAGAGGTCCTGAGTTCAAACTCTTGTAATTGCACTCTTTATCCTCATTTAAAATTGTCATCATGTGTTGGGTCTTTAATATATCTCGAGCTTAAATATTCACGTGTTGGGCTTTTCAATTAATTTATCCACCCGATTGCCCATTGTCAAGCCCACACGTGAGAGAGAGTGTTAAAGTATAAAAGGGAGAAAGAGAGAAATAAGCCAAGACTTGATATGAATTAAAATTAATAAATAGGCCAAATTACTGTTTTCGTCCATAACTTGTCTGGTTATGAACCATAACTTGACAAGTTATTGTCCATAACTTATCTGGTTATGAATCATAACTTGACAAGTTTGTCCATAATTTATCTGATTATGAACCATAACTTGACAAGTTATGGCCTATTAATTTCTATAACTAAAAATTGGCCTATATACTTTCTTAAGCTTTTCATATTGGCATATTTCCTACTATTTTTGAGTATAAAACTATTGTTGGCCCACCTCCTAACAACTTAAACTTTTGGGATGGATTGATAAACTAACAATACCTCTCAAATATGTTTTCTAGATTAATTAAAAACCCATCATTCATATTCAATTGCCTTAAAAAAATTCAAATATGGACCGAGTCTTATATTCTTACGAGTACACAATGCATAAAAATCTGGTTGTTAGGAGACAATGAATACCTTGGAAGGATTATATTATCTCACTATGTTTCATTTTGTTAGATACTTTTTGCTGGTTAAACATTACCTTTGAAGGGAATATATAGAGGCTTATAGAGTATTTTGAAGATCAAGCTGGGAAGCTTCCGAAAATATATACATATTAGTGGGATACACTTTCTTTTCTCCTTTTATTGCTTGATTTTTAAAGTTGGTGTGAACTAAAGGAGTGTTTCCTTTTTTTTTTTCAAAAAAAATAAAAAAAAAAGGTTGCTAAATAAACAAACAAGTATTAGAAAAAAAAAAAGAAAAAAAAAAGGAAAAAGAAACAGCTCTATTCCAGTTGTTCTAGCAGCCAAACGCGTCAAGGTTAGTTGAGTCTATTAGATGAGACCTCAGGTTCTTTGGGGCGTGTATTGAAATTTGGCTTCACAGCTAGCCTCATCTTTCTTCAATATTTTATTTTTATTTTGGGATTTTATCTAATATTCTCTCTTTTTTTTATGACCGATATTCTTTACTTATTAATCGTCAGGTCTATAATAAATCTATCAAAAGTCAAAATTAGATTAAAAAAGTTATACAAATCTGATGGTTAATAAGCAAGGAACATCAGATAAAAAAAAAGGTTTAACATTTTTCAAGAAAAAAAAGGAAGCACCAGTCTTTTTAACATTTTTCAAAGGGTTCCTATAGTATTTTTAACATTTTTCTGCTTATTATGAAATAACATTTTTTTTGTTAGTGAAAAAATATAAGAGGACTTTCTCTAGTAGTCTTTGTAAAAATAGACTATCAATAGTTCGTTACTATTAGCCGTCGGATCTATATAAAAATATATCTATTCTGCATACTTTTTCAATCTGATATAATCATGACCAAATTTAACGGTTAAAAATTAAGACTATCGGTAAGACAGACTATCGGAGAAACTCCCATAAAAGTAATAGAACATGTGAGATTCTTTTAGAATCAAATAGTATTTGTATATCATTGCTCTTGATTTACCGTTCATTTTATAATTTGAAAAATTACAACTTCTTTTTTTTCATAAATTAAGGAGATTTTTTTTTTCTGGTGTTCTCTTTTAAAAAAAAACACTGATGTTCCATATTTATCAGCCGTAGGATCTGTATTAAATCTGGTCAAAAATAAATCAGATTAAAAAAGTAATATAGATCCGATGGTTAATAAACAGAGAACACCGGTATTCAAAAAAAAAAAAACACCAAAAAAAATCCCTAAATTAGGAACCAACAATAGAAGTTAATCCTTAACTATTTATTTTGAAGTACCCTTAACTATAATTCGAAAATGTTACATTTTGTAGTAGGAACATTTATTGATTGTTTTCAAACACCACATTAGATTTTTTTTTTCTTTAAATGCCAGTCCAACAGTATTAGATTAAAGTTTGGTTAAAATCTAAACAATTTAAGAACAAGTCGGTATTTCTTTACATACTCAATTACAGAAATTTTTAAGCATAACAACATTTAGGCTTTTTTTTTAAAGAAAAAACTTGAGTTATTAACATTATTTTGTTTTGGTAAAATTACATTAACGTCCTCTAATTTATACCAATGTTACAGTCGCATCCTATTGGTTGAACTTATTACTACTACTGACTCTGTTAAATTTTTTATGCGAAATAAAAGAAATGTCCATGATTAAAACTGTTCTATCAAAAGAGGTATTGCTATAATTTTAATATACGGTACGCCAATATACCGGTATATCAAGTTTTTTATCTATTAAATTTACATAAAAGTACGTAAAAGTTAATAAATATAAAGATCTAATGGTTAAAAAAACTTGACCCATCGGTACGCCGATATATCAGAAAATCTCCCTTAGTATAATTGTTTTTTAAAATTGTTTTTTTTAATTGCACAAGAGAAAATACATAAAACACCCATTGTGCTTTGTAATATATTATTTTAGTCCCTCTTACTATAAAATGCCCTCCGTGTTTATGTAAACATATCTAAAACACCCTGTAAAGTAGCTAGATTTTTAAAAATACCATGATTATCTTTCTCAATCTGTATTAAATGTTATTTTAGATACGATTCAGCTGAGAATTACATAAAAAAAATTTTAAAAATGCTCAAATAAATATTTCAACTAAAGAAATATTTTAATTTTCTTGAGAGTTTTTCATTTTTTAAGATTTTATTTAACATTTTGGCTTATTAATGTTTTGAAGGGTAATCTTAGTATTTTAAAAATTTTAATTATTTTAAGAAGCGTTTTGGGTTTGATTTTACAAATATATGAGAGTGTTTTGAGTATTTTCATAATAAGAGAGGCAAAAGTAGCATTTTGATAAAATATAAGAGGTGTTTTAGATATTATCTCATTTTGCACAGTAACATTAGTCTCTTTACGCTTGCGAGGAGCGTGGCGAGGCGACAGACGATGAGGCCAACCAATCAATTTTCCAAAACAGCTCACAAGCAACGAGCGTAAGATAGGCTCACGTTTAGAGGGCTAAGTGGACGTTTGGTTTACAGATTTAGAATCATTCTCGGTTTACGTGTGTTTTTTGTAAGAAAAAATACTGTAATGAACCACAAACTATAATTCGAATCATGACACAAAATTCTCTTAAAATCTAGATCATCTATGGCAGTCTCTCACGGTCATGTATCTTTTTTGAGACTTGCTGTTGTTCTCTTAGAACATGATAGCTAATTCTCTCCTTTCAAGCTGCTTTTTTTTATTTACTTGTAAAATCCTCGGATTAACATAAATTACTTATACGTTTAAAATGGGGCATTAGAGCTTCAATAAATAAATTAGGGCACTAGAACATTGTGTCTTCTTTTTTACAACGGAGTTCCTTTCACAAATGTTGTTTTCAAAGGTTTACTTACTCCAACACAAAGCCTTTTCTGTTGGACCGTTTTGCATCCAAGTCCCTACATCTTAAATAATTTGTGTCTCCGTTTCCTTTATTTTTGTTTGATTTTTACATTACAAATCACCTTGTGACACATATTTCTTTTCTTTTCTTTTTTTTTTCCTTCCTTCTTTCCCTCTTTTCTTTTCAGGCCTACTTTGAGGACTCTTCCCTGATCTGCAAACGGAAAGCTATGTGATAAGGAAAGCAATCATATCATATCAAATTAAAAATCGGATTAAGAGCAATATGATTATTTAACCGAACATATTATCAAATTAAAAATCAGATTAAGAACAATATGACTATTTAACCGAACATATTATCAAATCCGATAGGTGTTTAGTAAGTATGTGAGTTGTTTTTAATGTACTGAATCCTAGGTTCAAGTTCTAAGCGACACAATTTAAAAATTAAATATAGTTAGATATATACTTGATACAATAAATGTAAAATTTTACTCATCAGTTTGGGAGATGGTGGCAATATATTGAATAGTTTCAAATGTTGTGCCTAATTTACAATTATACAAATTGTTCACCTATGGGGAAAAAAAATAGATGTAGTAGACGATATAGGGGCATAACTGCAAAGACTTTCTTGTCTTCTTTCTTACGCGGGAAGCAGGAAGCTTGCTCCCTTTAGAAAATAAGAACCAATAATAGATCATTATAATAGTTGTATAATTCAAGAGAGCGTCAAAATCAACATTAAAAAAAAAAAAAAATAGTCCAGACTTGTTAAAGCATTCTTTAACTATTGCATGGAGGGGCCACCAACTTTTCTCTGTTCTGAAATCTGATTAAAGGACTCTCTATATAAGAAGTAGGCCTGTCTAAGATAACATATCAGATAGAGGTAAAACAAGTTTTCAGAGAAACTTTCACAAACTCTGTTTTTCTCTCTTTGTATGTTACAAGGCAAGCAAAGAATCCATCTCTAAAGCAAAGGAAGTTCCTTGTAGTTTCTCTCTTTGGGTTCACTTTCCATTGTTCTTCTCTATATAATTATTTGTCCATCTTTGTTTTTCATTTCCTTCTCTCATATTGCTCCTTTTCAATTTCCCTCTCTAGAAACCACTAAACTTGAAGAATTTTACTTTTTTTTTTCCCTTAAATATTGTCTTTCTTTTACGTTTCAGAAGTTTACTCTTTTACCCATTTCCCTATAGTGATCTTAGAAGCCAAAAAAAAAAAAAAAAAGGGAGTTGGAGGAACTTTGGAGTATTTGTCTGATTTAATGGGCAATGGCCATAAACACAAGAAGAGGAAGACATTGCAAACGGTTGACCTTAAAGTCAGAATGGATTGTGATGGCTGTGAGCTTAAGGTCAAGAAGGCTCTCTCTTCCTTAAGTGGTAAATTTTTTTTCTTTAATTTTAAATCCTCTGTTTTCCTCTGTTTTTCTCTGTTCTCTAATGAGCTAAAACATGTCTGTTTTTTTTTTTTTTTTTTTTTTAAATTTAAGTAGGCAGAAGATATCTAAAAGACTAAAAACCAACCCTGTTAAAAAATTAAGGGAATCTTTATAGGTAGAGAGTCAAAAGGGACTGCGATATGAAGTGGCTCTTTAATGAGATACTTTTGTCTTTCCATGTCCCCATGATCTAGAGCTTATATATGACATTGCAGGAATGGGCTGCCAATGCCAGTGATAATCATCTCTTTATAGGTTTATGTGTTCCATTTCAAAACGGGAGACACCTTTTAAAATACTTAGTCTTATATATTAATAGAGATAGAGACTAGTATTCGATTGTCTTTGGCACCATTTATATTCAAAAACAGATAGACACACACACACACACACACACACACATATATATATATATATATATATATTGTAACATCATTGTAAAAATCCCATCTTGTTGTTTTTTTTTTTTTTTAAGGCCCATTTTGGGTACTGTCATTTTGTGTTTAACTATGTAGGAAGATGAGAAGATTAGTGAGTTGAATCATATTTATGGTCTCGCTCTTTTTATCCACGTGGTGTTGTGGTATATTAGTGTCTTTTGGAGGCCTTCAGAGGAGTAACAAGAAGTTGGTTTTGTTTGGTTTGGTTTTTGTAATGTGGTGATAGACGTGGATTGTTGTGAGGAGCCTTGTGGATTATGGTAGTTTTCACCTTTTTTTTTATTTTTATTTTTTAAAATTTTCTTGTCCTTATTATATGATTTTATGTTATTTTATGAGTTATCTTTTCTCATTGGGTGCATGGTATTGTTTTGGCTTTGGCTAACAGCTGTATCTTCACTATAGAAGAATGCAAGCTGGCTGCAATATTTAGGTGACTCGGGCAAATATTTCCATATAGGATAGGTTATTGTAGTTTCATGTGAAGAAAGCTACGTTTAGCGCATGTTACAATTGCCTTTTTTCCTGTTTCACTTACCTCATGCAAAAAGTCTTTCATCAAATCTCATGATGAACCAAATCTCATTTTGGTTATTAACTTTTAAAATGTTCTAAAAGGAGTCCTCAATCTATAATTTTTTTTTTAAAGCAGTCCTTCTGTACATCAAATTGTTAGAATCTTAACGAAAAAAGACACGGATCATGTACGACTTAGTATGAGTTAATTTTATAATTCTAATGTTTAACCGCGACTATTAAGGGAGCCGTGCCTTCTCTCGTTGAGATTTTAACAGTCAATTTGCGAAAGGACAAATTTGTGTCAATTTAGTAGAGTTCTAACACGTTTTAAAGTTAAAAACCAACATGATTTGGCTATAATTCATGGACTACAAATGAGTTTGCACAATTGCACTAATTACATAACATGACATAATTAAGACCTTTTGGTTAGGGGAATGTAAAGTAGGAAGGATGAACAGAGGTGGAGAAAAGAGGAATATCAAGATTGAAGAGAATTATGAGCATATTTGGCACTCTTTTTTTTTTTTTTTTTTTGTCAGTAGAATAAAAAAAAGTAAAAGATGTGGTTTTTTACTGAGTATTTGGAACCACATTTTTAAAATAGCTTTTTGGGTCAAAACAATTTTTAAGTTTCTAATAACTAATAAGTAATAAAAGTATTGAAATTAAGTTTATAATACCTCATTGAAATTTTAATACAAGTTTCAAAGTCTATTAAGAAATTTTTTTTATAAGCCTCTTCTTGTGGCTTTGATAGGAAGTTCTTCTAAAAATGCAAACCATTTCTAATAGATCATCCAAACACATCAAGCAGTTTTTAGACCTAGAAAACCAAAAATAATTTTTAAGTAGCTCTCACAAACACACCTCAGATTAATCATTTATGTTATTTAGTAAAAGAAGAAGAGTTGAAAAGATAAATAACAGTTATTTGTCAAATTATTATTATTCATTTACTTTTTGTTGGTAATTTTTTGAATGGTTTGTAGTCTTTTATAAATTTGAATGTGATGGATATCTTAAATCTTTTTATCAGTGGAAGGATTCAATTTAGTGGATCAAGAGGAAGTTTCGCCCCTCTCTTTCTCCGTCTTTCTCACCAACCAAGCACACTCTTAGTCTGCGACTACACGTTAAACACTATACTAACGGGCAAATCATTGAACTCAAAATAAAAATAGCTTTCTTATTGAGATATTCCATAAAGCTCATTAAAAGGGGCATGCATTATATTTCTTGGGTGAACTCTCACAGACAGGGCTTTTCCTTGGGTTTGAAAATGTATTGGCGCTTTTATTCAAAAACTCATGGTGGTTCCGAGAAGGAGCTGAGGCTAGAAATTCAGAATGCTAAACAAAAGCGCAATCTTCTTTTTGTCCCCAGACCCAACCAAACTTGAGGAGAGAATCAGCTTTTTCTTCTATTTCACCTTTTTTCAATTTTAACCTTTTCCTTTTTTCTTCTTTTTCTCGGATCCATGGGAAGTGTAAAAGAGAAAGGTCGATATTAGAGAAACTCACATTCAAAAATCAATACCAATGTTATTTTATACATACGCATATATTAAAGAGTCAATATTAGTCAATACATAGCCTATTATGAAAATGTTTCCTGTCCAGTACCTGTAACATTTTTCGTTTGACAAGGTAACATCATTACTACATTCGTATGGCACTCAATTTACTTTTAACTTTTTCTGCTACAGTAAAAAGTTCTCACAAAATGTCACATCTCAGCTCGAATTAAAAACTCGAATCTGCGAAGTGAACGAGACCAGTGTTACATAAATGTACCATGATATTACCATATGGAATGAAAAAATGTTACCAATGCATGCAGGATTGGAGACTTTTGTCTGTATATGAAGTATATAAATTCAAAACAATTCCAATCCCTCATAAATAAATACGGAAACAAAACTAAACTTGGTAAAGAAAAAGAATTTGACACCATACACCAACTCCCATTAAAGAGTCGATATATGATGGACAAACTTCAGTTTTGTTAGTACTCGAATCAGGAGTCAACCATTTTAAAGAACTGTTTAGCTTACCCATTAAAAAGAAAAAAAAGTCATTTAGAAGAATGGAAAAGTTCCACAAACCTCAAGCTTTATGTACGGGTAGACTTACGCGGAAAACCCTGTGTCCCAATGAGGATTTATCTCCATTAGACACAAAGAGGTGGGCCCCATGCATCGGGATACATAGGGGTGCTCATTGATGCGTGGTATGTGTTTTACTCATACCCTAGTTTAGATAGGAACTAGGATCCCATTGGCCATTGCCAACATTTTCACAAAGTTTTGAAGGCAAGAAAAATTCACTGCAGTATTTGGATTTTCTTTTAGAAGCAAGCTAAGTATACAAAAAAGACAGGGTGCCTATAATATCAAGATTCCCATTATCAACTTCTATCAACATGGCAAGACTATTCTCACAGGGAACCAGTTCTATCATCTGTAAGGTTTCTCATATACTTGTTATTCAACCTCTTCACTTTCTATTTCCGGAGTAGATACCAATAAAATTAATGTCATAGACAAGAGTGGCATTGCCAGGTATATTGCAGTCACCTACATTAACAAATAGCATAGATGTTATTGTCTGAATATATTCATAAAAATTGAACGTACATGCTCGTTTTTCCCAGTAAGGTGTTCATGTGCTAAGCAAGTGACCGCTTAACGGAAAATAACTAACAGAAATGCCACAGTGACTAGCATATGTAATATTTTTACAAGGTGGGGATTGAAATGCCAAGAAAGAAAAGGTCGGGGACCAATGTGCAGCACAGGTTAAAAGTTGGGGGGGACCAATGGCGCAAAAAAACCCTTTTGGTAATGGTTTTTTTTCTGGCCTTTACAATATTCTGTAATCGTATTCAATTTATAAACTTTGTTGAGAGTAAGGATTTACTCACTCATGAATCAATATAAATAAGGAATATGGAATGTGAAATAAAGAATGTTATTGGACCTCACCTGAAAAGCAGCCTGCAGGTTCTGGTCCATACGCTAACTGTGGTGGAATCTGAAGCTTTCTTTTTCCTCCTGTGTAACATTGGCAGGGTGATGAACTTTCTAGGCAAATGAGATGCAACATATAAACTATAGGGTTTGTCTTCGTCCTTGTTGTTATGCCTTTATACAGTCATTATTACATAGAATAAATGTCACGTTATACCCTTTAATTTTACATTTTATTTATAGGACCAGTTCTTCTGACCTTGTTCATTTGCACCAAAACTCAAAAAAAGTTTAAACTCAAGTTACAACTTTATTTAAGTTCATGTTCTTTTGTAAAATTTGAGTTTGTAAAATCTGAGTTCAAGTTCCCCCTTCAACTCAAGTTCCTAAACTCAAACTCAAGTTAATAAACAATATTTTTTCTATTCTTAAAAACGCCATAACTTTTTTGTTTTAATTCCGATTGAGATGATTTTTTTTCTATGGGTTCACAACGAAGAGACGAATAAAACCCCACCCATATACCCTATTAAAATTTTCCATCACCATTGAGTTTTCATTAAAATACTATTAAAATATAAATTCAAGTTTTGACCCACCCAAATGCAAACTCAAATAGATTCTCAATTCAAACCATAACTCAAAATGTGCACATCCAAACACAAACCCAAATTAGAGTTCCAACTCAAATATACCTTTAACTCAAATCAAGATTTGAACTCAAGTCACCCTAACTCAAAAAATACAAATGAACAAGCCAGCTTTTGACAACTACAACGAAAGAAAAGTTGCATTATATCAAAAGTCATACCTACAAGCATTGGGGGTACTCCGTCACCCCCTAAAATCCCCTGATCCAGCCCTCTAAGGATCTGCAGATCAAGAAAATGGATATAAGCATGACCAAAGAAAACATTAGCACAACTGCCCTGTTAAATGCAAACTGAGCAGTAGTTATTTGACAAGAGTTTTTTCTTTATTCTTCATTGCTACGGTTGGTTTCATAGTACTGCTGGTTTCATTAAATAAACGATGGTGTTTGAGCATACTATGCTCTTGTTTTATAGTTAATACTACTTCAAGGATACCTCCATGTGGAACAACCACTAAAAAATGCACAACAAATTTAGTGATATATCCTTCACAAGGTTTTGCGTTAAAACATGATGATCGCAAGAAGCACAAGGTGAACTGCTTTAGATATAAGTTTGTCTCTTTACATCATGACTATTATAAAGGTAACAAGTAAGATAGGCAATCGTTTTATGATCATCCGAATTGAACAAACCTTTTTTTTTTTTTTTTTCAGGCAAAGTGGAGCTTTTTCATCGGCAAGTCTTAAAGAAGTGTGAATATTTTCAAAAGGGAACATGCTTCAGATTTCTATAACAGACTAAGGTTGCACAAAACAGTCTAAAATAAGATCATCAGTGATTATATTATCAAATTTACTAAGCTCGCCAAAAATATGAGAAAACGTTGATAATAGCACCAGTCATGGGCTATGGTTAATGAATATTGGGAAGTAAAGAGAATAACATCGCCAATGAGAGAACCGAAATTAAGATAATTGATTAACTGGAATAACAATAACATAACAAAGAATAATTCAATACCTTGCCAACACCGATACGCATTGTGAGAGGTCTACCACGCTTATAGCTGCTGTCAAAGACTCTCCCATCAGCAAATCTAGCAGTGTAGTGAACCTGCAGTGAGAAAAACAGAACATGTTTATGAAACTGCAGTTGCACAACCTAATGAAATCCCTACTTTGATATGCATTCAGATTAATATCCTAAAGGAAGATTTATTCCAGAGCTTAGAAATGTGGGGAATCTCAAATCTGCCAAATGCATCATACAGGTTCTGCATTGCGAGGATAAAGTTCCATTTAGTACAAGGAGAGCAATAACATCTTCACGCTGCAACTGAAGGCTTTTTTGTTGTTAACAAGATTTTACGGAGCAGCCATATAGGATTGAGGATATTGATCTCAAAACAACATATTTCTTGTGCAAGAACGGAACACACACACAAAAGAGAGAGAGAACCTCAAAAACTTCAACTGGTTGGCAAGAGAAGAAAGAGAACCAAAAAAAAAAAAATCTCTGTAAGCATGTCCTACAACATTTACTCAATTGGTTTATATTCATGTTCACATCTTCCCTGAAACGATTTCTTTTCATCTTTATAGTTACCTTCGCGTCTCTAGTTCCCTGTCATGTGTTGTTTTTGGTTTAAACTGTAGCGAGGTGGTTCAAATCGTCAAATTGAGGGGAGGCCAAATCCCAGATTTGGGGTTTAAACTGTATTTTTCTATCCAAAATTCTGAATGCAGTCCGAATTTTTTGTTCCAAAATCAGGTTTGGATGGTGGACCTGATTAAAATTGGATTGCATGGTACGAACCTACAAATCAAACACGCAGTGTCTAACAATTGGCATCTTACTAATTTGAATTGAAGAACCTCCAAACTTTGGCCAGTCAGTCATACCAAAAGCAGTCATCTAAAGCTAAAAGCCCTTTGTGCATAAATTGAGATTTCACATCACACAGACAAAGTTCTCACAAACTCCGAAAGAGCAACAAAAAACGTTACAAAAAATTCCCAGTTATTCAGAACACTCAAACTGCATTAATTGGGCTCAAAATTCAAGCTATCAAGCACAAAGAAGAACAAACAAAACTAAAAGAAGAACAACCAAATTCAAAATTAAGACAACCAAATTTACAAGTTTGAATTCCACCCTTAATGAAATTTCCACAAATACCCCTACATAAGGCAATAATCATTATGGCAATGATTAAGCTCCACAACTTAACACTCGGTTTTCAGAAAGCTCCCAAACAGCAACAAAAAAAACATTACAAAAAAATTTCCAGTTATACATTGACTCGAGCTGTATTTAAGCTATTATAAAGCACAATAGGAAGCAAACCAAACGAAAAGAAAAAACTCAATATCAAAACTAGGATAACTGCATTCACAACTGTGTAATTTCCAAGCTACACTTAATAAAGGTGTACAAAAAATTCCCAGTTATACACCTATTAATTAAGCACAATGGGAAGCAAACTAAACTAAAAGAAGAACAACCCAATATCAGAACCAACAAAAATCTCATCTTAAAGTTGAAAAGGACTCACATTGATGAGCTCACCATAAGGAGCTTCCTGACCGGACCCCGGTTGAACATCACAATAACCGAGGCCAGAACGAGCAAAGTTGAGGTCACAAGGAGGCTCTGCCACAGTGGCGTAGTACTCAATTCTGGTGGCCTCAGCTTCCAAAGGCGAAACCGCCACAACCGAAGCCGCTGCTAAAAGCCCAATTCCCACGTCCAAAACCCACTTCTTTGTCCTGAAGTTTGAGGCCCAAGAAAGCTTTGCTCTGCCATTGTTGCTTTCGGCCTTGGAGAAACCCAAGTTTTTGGAGGTGGGTTTGGGTTGAAAGCTCTGGTGGGTGCTGGTTATATTTGCTGTTGAGGCTGTTAGAGTAGAGATTGCCATGGTTTTGTTTATGTGCTTATCTGATTTGGAGCTTTTGGGATGTTTTTGTTCACTCTGGCTCTAGTTCAAAAGTGGCAAACAAGAGTGAAAAAGGGTCCCACACTTGGGAGAAAGATTTTGGTCTTTCAATTTGGATAAGGGCCTCATCATGCTTTGCAAAACCTCTAGCAGGTAACAGGGCAGCGGGTGGATAGGTTCCGCTGTGAACGAGTAGAGAATAAGACCCGTTCATTTCACTGATACGAGTTTAAAATTTAAGTTTTATTATAGTAAACAATTTTCAGAAACAGTCACATTTAAATTTTCTGTTACAGTAAAAAGTTTTCAAAAATAGTCACATCTAAATTTTTTGTTACAATAAAAAGTTCTCACATAAAATCACATTTCAATTTGAATTAAAAACTCGAATCAACGAACTAAACGGATCCTAAATTTATCACGCGTTTATTTTATAGATTCGAATTAAATTTCTGTTTAAATTTGTTTGTTTAAATCTACGAACTAAATATACTCCCATTCTTGTTCTTATTCTTTTATGATTGGAGCTTTTGTTCTTACTCTATAATGAATCACTTCCTTCTTACATAGCAATTTTGTAGAAAATGAAACCTTAAATAGAACATGGAAAAGGAATGGTGTATTATTAAGAGTGTTTATGGTAGGTTTAAAAACAATAGTATTAACTAAATAAAACTTCATGGTTGTAGGTAGTCTTTCACTCATAATTTCTTGTTAAAGTATAGAATTTAAAACACCCTATGTTCAAAATAATAATAATAGCAATAATAATAGTGAATGAACGAATGAAAACCATAAGGGAAAAATTATTCTCACAATAATCGGTATCCTTTTTCGTGCTTAAAATATTCATTATGCTCTTTTAAATAAAATCTCTAAATTCAGAGCAAAAAAATAAATAAATAAAAGCTCTAGTAGATTATATTTTTTATAAGAAATTAAAAATAACAAAAACAAAGGAACAAAAAGCCTTTAATATAGGTCTTCCTATTCCAAATATTGATTTGCTGTTGGTCCATTATTCATTTACATATATATACACATATATAATTTCTCATCTTTTCTGTTATTATTTTCTCTTTCGAGATACAGATAAGCAAGTAGAGGTCAAAAGTCAACCTAATAAAATCGAAGAGTAAATTATTGGAGGCGTTTAGAACTCGTTCTAAAATGATTTTATTTTTTGTATGAAAATGAAAATGAAAACGTTTTCAATCTCAGACAGAAATCATTTTTAAAAATGCGTTTTGATAGTTTTATTAAGAGATTGTTTTCAGTATAAAAAAAACTCATTAATGTCTTTTTTTTCTCTCTCTGCTTGAGAGAGGAGAAAACGAAAACAAAAAATGAAATATTTTTCTCTCATTTTACACTAAACCAAAAAATCACTTTCATTTTTTTTTATTACGCCAAACGCCGTTTTGAAAATATTTTTATTTTTCTTTCTCGAAAAATATGAAAAATAAAAATTAGAACAATTCCAAACACTGCCATTATTATCCTCATTTTTATTAAGGGTGAAAAAAGAGGGAGTAAATTTCGGCTGTTCACTATTTTCCAAAACGAACTCTTCCACTCTTCAAGGTGACAATATTCATCCGATTTACTTTCTGCATGCACCAACCACTCATTCCTTTCCAGCGATTAGAATTTGTTTTGAAAGAAAAAAAAATTAAAAACCAAAATCAATTCATTTCCTATTGTTCCGTTGTGATCAAATTCTTAATTTCCTCGTGCATTAATCACCAATATATATATATATATCACCTTTTCCCTCGGACCCTCTCATTTCCTTGTCTTTTCCTCGTTTCCTAGATTCCTAGATTTTGAATATTTCTTCTTAGAATACATATATATCTATATATATACATATATTTAT